>NC_085860.1:60000-90000 GCF_034702125.1 Engraulis encrasicolus | reverse complement strand
AGCATCCCCTGCACACGCGGAACAGAGCGGAGCAGGGAGGAGGAGAGGAGAGGAGAGGGAGAGTGGGGTAGGAGAGGAGCAGGGAGGATGAGAGGAGAGGAGAGGAGAGGGAGAGTGGGGTAGGAGAGGAGAGCAGGGAGGAGGAGAGGAGATGAGAGGAGAGTGAGAGTGGGGTAGGATAGGAAAGCAGGGAGGAGGAGAAAATGGAGATGGAGGAGAGGGAGAGTGGGGTAGGAGAGGAGAATGGAGGAGCAGAAGAGAGGAGGTGGAGGAGAGGGAGAGTGGGGTAGGAGAGGAGATCATGGAGGAGGAGAAAATGGAGCACAGGGAATGTATGGGTTGGGAGAAGAGGGATAGAGGGAAGGAGGGATAGAGAGAGATGGAAGAGAGGAAGTGTGGAGTAGGAGAGGAGCAGGGAGGAGGAGAGAGAGATGGAGGAGAGCAGGGGTCAGGCAGGGATAGGGGGAGAGAAGGGGAGGGATGGAGTAGGAGGGAGAGAAATGGGAAAGCAGAGAGAGAGGTAGATAGAAGAGAAGGGTGAAGAGGAGGAGAAAGGGGGGTGATGAAGATTGGAGAGAGATGTTGGAGGAAGAGGAGGAGATAAAAGGAGAGGTGGATATGTATGTGTGTGGGGGAGAGGAGGGATGTAGGAGTTAAAGAGAGGGGAAATGGAGGAGAGTAGGGAGAGGGGCAGGGAAGTGTAGAGAGAGAGGTGGAGGAGGAGAGCGGTGGAGGAGGAGAGCGGTGGAGATGGGAACAGAAGGCGGGAAAGAGATGGAAGGGGATGGAGAGAGGTGGACGAGGGGGGGGAGAAGGGAGGAGAAGAGAGCGGGAAATGAAGGAGGAGAGGAGGGGGGACAGGGAGATGTGAGAAAGAGAGAGAGAGAGGGTGTGTGTGTGTGTGTGTGTGTGTGTGTGTGTGTGGGGGTGGGGGGGTTGAGTAAGAGAGGTTGGTGGGGGGAGGGAGGGAGGCAGGGAGAGGGTGGCAAGTTGAAAGTGTGTCAGGGACAAAGAAGAGACAGTGAGAAAGTGGGAAAAGAGGAAAAGTCAAAAGAATGACATTGAATAAATAGCAGACATCATCATATTCTTGCACCTTCTCATTTGCACATACTGTTTATAAACCTACAAAGACCAAATGCAAAATATGTGTGTGTGTGTGTGTGTGTGTGTGTGTGTGTGTGTGTGTGTGTGTGTGTGTGTGTGTGTGTGTGTGTGTGTGTGTGTGTGTGTGTGTGTGTGTGATGCGGTGTGTGTGCATGCGCATGCGTGCATTTATCCGTGTGTGTGTGTGTTTGATGTGTGTATATGTGTATTTGTTTATGAAATGTGTAAAATGCATTGCATAAAAACAAAATTGCAATTCAATATTCAATTAGGTGGTGAGCTGCTGTCATCACAGTGTAACAGAGAGAGAGAGAGAGAGAGAGAGAGAGAGAGAGAGAGAGAGAGAGAGAGAGAGAGAGAGAGAGAGAGAGAGAGTTGCAAATAAATCGACCAGAGCATTTCACTTGGCGTATTCCAGCTATGTCACCATAGAAACTATCATGATGTGAGTCAGATGGTACCCATCTTCTTTGAGACAGACAGACAGACAGACAGACAGACAGACAGACAGACACGCACGCACGCACGCACGCACGCACGCACGCACGCACGCACGCACGCACGCACGCACGCACGCACACACACTCAAAGACTAAGGCAAGCTCAACCATCAAACAGCAGAACACACTCCATAGCCTACTTCCACGAAAGTGTCTCCCAAACACAAAATCAGGTCTCTCTCTCTCCCTCTCTTTCTCTCTCTCTCTCTCTCTCTCTCTCTCTCTCTCTCCCAATCTCCCTTTTTCTCATTCTCCACCCCACTCCCCACCTCTTTCTGTCCGCCTGCCCGATCTCCCCACCTTCCCTTTTCCATCCTCCTTCCCATTCCCCCTGTCTCTACCCCTCGCAATCTCCATCCTCCACCCTCCTCCTCTCTACTCTCCTCTCCTCCTCCTCTCCTCCGCCCCCTTACACTACTCCTTACCTCTATTCTCCATCCTCTACCCTACCCTCTACTCTCCGCCTCTCATGGTTCATTTATCCTCCAAAATAGCAAGCCATGGCTATAATTAGCTGGGGAACAGACTTGTGTGGGGACTGGAGGCGTGGGTCTGTCCTGAAAATAGCAGGGAGATCTGTCTCAGTCAGGAGTGTGGAGCAGAGCAGCGTCCCCGGAACCAGAGGACCAGAGGACCAGCACGCTTTAAATAGGTGCCTGCTACAGAGCACGCCTAGCCTGTCGCCATGGGAACGCTAAAGGTCTACACAAGTTTAGGGCTGCGGTCATTTATCTCCTCTCCCGATGCTGGAAGGAAGCGGAGCACGTACGCACGTACGCACGTACGCACGTACGCACGTACGCACGCACGCACGCACGCACGCACGCACGCACGCACGCACGCACGCACGCACGCACGCACGCACGCGTCACGGAGAACAAGGCGACACAAACAGCACACGCGTCATGGCAAATACACGGCGAATACACGGCGATGGCACAACGCGCACACAGCAGAACACACACAGCACGAGTGTACATACACACAGCATGAGCATACATATCGCACAAACAAAGAGCCCCAGAAACAACGACAGGCGACTGCATAGCAATGGCACAACATGCACAGCAGAGTACACAGAACACATACGGAGCAAGTACACTCATAACACAAAATATAGCACCCCAGAAACAACTGGAGCAGAGTTTATACAGAGTAAACCACAACCAGTTGGGCAAGTTACTCAAAAACTGTAATGCTGTACTGATTACATGTTACTGTCTTTTCAAAGTAATCCCTTAAACTGCAATATTACTCTATTTAAAATGTGAGGCATTACTCTGCTTTTGCATTATTACTCTTGCCAAAATATGGATCTGGCAATTTACAGTGTAAATCAAGATCATGAGTCATGACTTTTTCACCTCCCATCCAGGAGGTGTTTTGGCAGCATGCAGACTAAAAAGTAGCAGGTCTGGGAATAGCGTCTTCCTGACCTACCACACTGAACACCATTAAAATCCAGGTAACAGTAAAACGTATTGTAACTTAAGTTACTAGCATTACTATTTACTAAGTATACTAGTAACTAAGTATATATTACAGCTTTCCCCTGCAATGCCTACTTAGTTACTGCAAAAGGCAATGCATTACATAATTCATTACTTTTGTAAAGCATTACTCCCAACACTGACAACAACAATGGCACAACATGCATGACCATGGCTAAACATGTTAACTACATTTCTTACTACCAGATTGGGAATGACCAAGTGGTAATACATTACAAAAGTAACAAAGTCTTTTCAGTGACTATGATTATTACAGCGTTCCCCTGGCGAAGCGGTGTGCATTGTGTGACTACCGACACACAGTGATAGCACAAGAAGACACGCAACAGAGTACACACCTTTGCATGATGCCATGTTGCAACAAGATAATGCTCAACACACATGACAGGGTACACACATGACAGATGTGTACGCAACAGTACAACAGCACGACAAGCACTGGTTCTTCTTCTGCTGCTGTTTCAGCTCCAGGACAAACATAAACACATGTGGACACAACTGGTTCACGGCGCTCTGTATCTCAGGATGCAGAAGATATGACAGAGCGAGCGTCAGTACCTGCTGCACGCCCACAGCTACTCATAAAGGAAGACAGGGAGTCTTACAGAGACATGCACGTGTGCACATACCGGTATGTACAAATGCACGCACGCAGGCACGCACACACACACAGAAGAAGGGAAATTCATTACATATCAACACATACGGAAGGAGGGAAAATACTGTATACACACACACACACACACACACACACACACACACACACACACACACACACACACACACACACACACACACACACACACACACGAGAGAGAGAGAGAGAGAGAGAGGGGGATAAGGAAAAAGATTGACACGAGCAGAGACCATATTTTTAAGACTCAGGAAAGGGAAAATGGAAAACACACACACACGCACGCACGCACACACGCACGCACGCGCACGCGCACGCACACACACACACACACACACACACACAAAGGGTGAGGAGATATGAGCAGACAGACGCCAGAGGAGCAGGAGGATAAAGATGAGGCTGTCAGTACCACTCACTGTCAGCCAGAGCCCATCAGCCTCACAGCAACCTGCAATCATCCTGTCCTGCCTGCCCCTGACACATGGGCACCCATACACACTGGCATACACGCACGCACGCACGCACGCACGCACGCACGCACGCACGCACGCATGCACGCACGCACGCACACACACACACACACACCAGGGCTTGAGGCTGGCACCTGCACTGTAAAAAAAAAATAGTTGAGACTATTTAAAAAAACAGGGCAACCTTCTGCATTTAGAATTTTAGGTTTAGCCAACAATGTTTCCATGATAATCTCAATTATGAATACACCGTCATATTTATTGAGAATTCTTAATTCAATCAATTTTCATTTCCTCATTCTACCAACACAAATTCGTCTTTCTACTGAACAGTCGGCACGTTCTGCCAACGATGTTCCCATGATAATCTCAATTATGAATACACCGTCATATTTATTGAGAATTCTTAATTCAATCAATTTTCATTTCCTCATTCTACCAACACAAATTCGTCTTTCTACTGAACAGTCGGCACGTTCTGCCAACGATGTTCCCATGATAATCTCAATTATGAATACACCGTCATATTTATTGAGAATTCTTAATTCAGTCAATTTTCATTTCCTCATTCTACCAACACAAATTCGTCTTTCTACTGAACAGTCGGCACGTTCTGCCAACGATGTTCCCATGATAATCTCAACTATGATAACACTGTAAAGTTTATTAAGAATTCTTAATTAAGTCCATTTTCAATTCCTCATTATACCAGCACAGATTAGTCCTTTTGCTGAATAGACATTCACAACATTTCAATAATGTACAACAAACTTCACACTTTGATTTTGTTTTTATTTCAACAAGTACTTTTGAACAGAATCAAAAGTATTCATACAATTTAAGAGCATAACCATTTTCTGTCTTTTTAAGCAGGAAATAGAAGGCTAAATGGGGTTTAGTGTCTTTAAACAAAATTTGGCCCTTCAGAACTTAAATTTGGTTTCACAGACCAAGCTGCAATATTAAGTGCAGTTGTAATTGGGGTGTCATGCCATTCATATCTACTTGCTCTCTACTAGTTCTGAAACACAAGCTACAAGTTTGAGACACTGATTGACCCATACACAGCCTAAATACACATTTGCCAATTCAGAACATGGCCCTGCACCTAAGTAACATAAGGTTTAACATGTCTGGTAAATAAAACATAATGTAAAAGAAAGGATAATGATGGGAAATTGCTATACCGCCATACAAAGGGAAAGTGCAGTAATTACATTAACATTCAAACTGAGAAAAAGGCCTAAGACTGGATGTTGTAGTTACTTCAAATTTGACATGGCAAAATCTCTGAAAACGGGACACATTTGGACCGCTAGTCTTTTTTGCAACATAAAAGGTGGTGTAATGAACACCCTTCTCAGTTTGAACTCAATTACTGCACTTTGCCTTTGAAGGCCAGTATAGCCCTAGCCTGCCTCTCACCGACGGTGCGCGAGTGTAGCTCCGGAGCACCCCGGTGGAGTGGAGCTAAACACACATCCGTCTCATAGCGCTGCCCTTAACACACTCTTCTCGAGTAGAGAATAAACGGAGCACTTGTTGCTTAAAGATCAACGGCTGCTCACATTGACTCTAGAGATGAACAGAAAACGTTTTTGGAGGAATTTGTTGGTGGTGAGTTGCAATTTGTTGGTGGTGAGTTGCAATAAATGCACCATTTATTTTCTACTCGAGAAGAGCATGTTAATGGCAGCGCTACCAGATGCTGGTTTGTGTACACACCCGCACCATCGGTGAGAACCAGGCTAGTATAGCCCAAGTAAGGAGGTAAAACTCAGCGATACTCCACACTGTGAGAAGATGGGTCATCAAGGGGAACTTGACGTAACCAGTATGCATCTCAAAATACAACCTTGTATTCACTCTTCAAGTGCAAGTTTGTTAAAATGTCTTCCACATTTTCCCCTCAGAAATACAAGGTAGTCATACTCCAACACCGTGGGAGCATAGGCCATCAAAGGAACTTGATGTAACCGCCACACATTTCAAAATACAGCCTCGTCTTCAGTCTTACAGTATAAGCTAAGTTCAAATGTCATCCACATTTTTTCCCTCAGAAATATAGCCATACTCCAACATTGTGAGAACATAGTCAGTCATGGGAACTTGACATTACAGCCTCGCCGTCAGTCTTACAGTGCCAGTTTGTTTTTCAGAGATTGTACACGCCGTGTACATTTGAGACAAATCTCCATGAAGACATTTTGCAAAGTATCGAAGGTATACTTCAGAGCCTTTGGGTAGGAGATATTCAGGGCATAAAGGAAGCCAAAAAGGTATGCCAGAGCAGTTGGGGTATCTGGGATATCTTGCAAAACAACTCTCCTCGAGGATGACGGCAATGTTTTGCACTCGCGTAGATGTACCTGGACCACAGTCTTCACGAACATATAGAATGCCCACAGCCACACCCTGGAGAGCCACACCATCTGCATCGGCCTCCTGCAGACAACAAAAGCACAAAAAAGTATTTTTACTCTCACATTGACTTTGTAAATCTGCTGAGCCCCCTCCTGTACCACCTACTCATGATGAAACTCATAGGGCTGGGTCCCATTACATGACACTATTATACAAATAAAGGGAACATCAAACCGAAAGCAATGTAACTCCCTGACAACCTACCAGCAAGGAAGCAATCACTGTGAATTCATTTTGTCTACAGTTTGTAAATTTCAACCAATGAGTAGCAATTGGAGGTAATAACCAAAGTATGCCCCAGAAATAGTTGTTTTTTTCAGCAGGTGGCATCCACAGACCATTCCACCCTCACCTCACCCCCTTCTTCTGCAATGTAGGTTTAAATGAGGCAGAGTATAATCCACTGAAGTTGCTCAGCTAGTGGTTGTCAAAGGTGGCACATCAATGTGTGGCAAGAAGATTTGCTATGTCCCCCGGCAGTGTCCAGGGCATGGAGGGGATGCCAGGAGAAATGCCAGTACCACCACCACATACACAAACTCACTCACTTATTCAGTCTTTGCCACTCAACCCCCTGCCACTGCATGTTTCACTTTGAATTTCTATTCATTTACCCCCCACCCGATCAATGGCAGTTACCTCATCACTGAAGTTTGAATTGTTGCCCTTAGGGAGGTGCCACAGGTGAATCAACAAAGACATCCACCCCTCCTCTATTCATTACCCCATCTTAGACTAAATCTCCAGTTCTATTCTCTATTGTATTCTATTACTCTGTACTACGTGCATGTCAGCACACTTTCAGTCTGAGTGTGCATGAGTATAATGTACATAGTATGAAACATAAAGGCACTGTATGCCATTATATGATTTGTTGGAAAAAGTTCCTGTCTGATGCTAATGACTACTTACAAGGCACTCTTTGAAAAGTTCCTTGGGGTCCTCACAGAGAAATACTGGAAGTCCTCGAAGAGCAGCATCTTTGCGGTGCCTGAGGATGTCAGAGGTCTATGTCAAAAAAGCAAGAAAAAACATCAGTTTGGTCAGAGTTAGAGTTCAAACACTTCTTTATAGCAAAAATCGTTTCACTTATTAATTTTCTTTCTACTCCAATATTAAAAGATTTTCCCCAGCAACTATACTGTTCCAACGAAATACTCAGCTAGAAAGGAACAGTAAGCAAAATGGATTCAAAATGCATTTTGCTTAACTGGACAGGTTGGGATCCCAGAAGTATGATTGACAGTTGCATTTCATTGTTTAGGTGTTCCCTTCATTTTATGTAGCAGTGCAATAAATTATACACAAACACATTTATAGAGTTAGAATTTATGACTTATTTGGCAATAACACAAGACTCACCATGATCCGTCAACAATGTGTCCTCAGCGTCACCCAGAGCCTTCCCCCAACAAGGTCAGCTGTCAAAGGACAGTAATGATTCAATTAATTGATGCCAGCAACCATGATTTTAACATAGACACTGCTCTCTACTTTCAAGAACCTATAATGGCAAGCAACAAGAATAATACTTAGCCAAGCAATGCCCAACTGTGACAATCATGCCTTGAGAATATTATGTACATATAGTTCCACTAAAGGACCATAACAGCGTACGAGGTATGGATGCTCAATTATGTGACGTTTTGGGTTAAGATAAAATCAGGACACATGGCTTTAAGCAGTAAGCTATGATCTGATAACTTAAACACCAGAACACTTAAAGGTGCACTGTGTAAGATTGTGGCCAGAGTAGGCATTGCAACTATGCTGCTCATTGAAACCTTTCTGCCTATTGCCAAATTTAATATTTCTTGAATATTAATAAACTATTCAAAATGGCGAACCATGGAGAGCACCCCCCCCCCCCTTTCATGCATGTAAAATGCAAATTTCCCACCTTATAATGAACACTTGCAATGTAATAGTAGTGTTGACTATTTGTTAAAAAAGCTAAAATTTGTGAATGGGTGGCCTGAATTCTGCAAATGAACAACTAAAATCATTGCAGTGCACCTCTAATGTTGATTTTCTAGGTGTTTTTTTTTTTATTGAAAAGTCCCTTTTAAAACATATTTCTTGAAAAAAGCACAACATTCACATTTGAATATGAAATTCAACTGCTAAATTAGCTAAAGCGCACCTTTGTGATGATATCTTACAAGGCGTGACTTTAAGGCACAACTCCCTTTTGGGGTCTCCTATGGTGAAGCTCCTGGTGTCACTCAGGGAAGATTGTCCTGGTCTAAGGAGAAACCACAGTGCTTGAAGAACATGGGAGATGTGGTGCTCTTATCTGAAACATAATCAGAAAGGATATTTTGAAATAAGTTTAGCATCCATAAGAAAAAGCCTTTTGCTAGGAGCCACATAGCATACCAACATAACATTGCATGAAGATTACTTTTAATTGCTAGCTCATTTGATGTGCACAAGTTAGAAGTGAATGCATGAACAAAAACAAAAGACAAACGTGTGCAATAGCATACACAGCCTCACAGACGCACGCTACTATTCAGCCTACTAACAGCTGAACAGTAACAAAAAAACACAGACTATGATAACAGAAACTTTGAGTCCTTAATGTTACCATTACCAGTAAATGACATGGCTACTCCAGGTGGATTGGCAGTGTGGCATTGGACTAATGTGGTCAGCTTGTAACCATTACATGCCACAAATTGAAATCAGAAATACCGCGCTGGTTAAATAAGAGGGCCATATACTGTACCACAGATGCATTGACAGTTTTTAAATGAGATAAACAAACAGCCGGTCCGTAACATTCCTGCAGGAATTCGCTCGACAGTTAGCTAACATGAATGCCATATGAGCTAGCCCATTAGCAAACACTGGTTCAAAACTAGCACATGGTGAAACGAAATCTTGTCATTCATAAAAACACACACAGACATGTTAAATTACTTCTTTAACAGGACACAATGTTGTACACTTGCTTACAGCCTGTTAAAAACGTACCTTTTCGAAATTTGGCCATCCTGCAAACAAAGTTGAGAAAACTTCAACCGGAGTGGAACTGGAACACATGTTGCCTGCCACTGCCAGCCCTTCCCATGTTGACAGGAAACCCTGTGTCGTGGCCAACAAGCGCATGCGCTGAATAAACAGTTGTGGCAATTAAGTATTTTCAATTTGCAATATTCACTATTTTATATTCACATATCACTGAGATGCAACCTATCGGTTTGATGTGGATTTTTCTGTTGGTTAATAATAATTCATATTTCCTGTCCATTCAATTGTGAACATGTAATTACTTGAACAATGCGTAATTCTATTTTTTACGGTGTGCCAACCGGCCAAAAATGGGTAAAATTTGGCTGTGGCTAGTAATAGCCTAACTGTCTCACTAGCCATGTTGGCTGGTAACTTATTCTTGGGTAGACTATGACGTATCACAGTTTATCCTATTATTTGTCTGTTTCTATCAGTTGGTTATATTTCAGTTCAAGAATGAGACAGAATCTATTTAATCTACAAAGAATCTATTTGTCTAAAATATTTTCACTTTCAAGTAACATTTCATCTTCAGACCATGCTTTGTATGACCAGTGCATGTAAAGAAATTGACAATAAAACCTACTTGACTTGATGCAGACACTGGCAAACGCAAACACACATACGCACGCACGCACACACACACGCACTCACACACACAATCTAACTGTCACAAACATGAACACATACACACACACACACACACACACACACACACACACACACACACACACACACACACACACACACAGGAACACTCATGACACATATCGTACAGCCATAAAGACACACTAATACCCACACACACTGTATGCTCACTGGCACTGAAACACAGACCCAAAGGCACTGGCACAGGTGGCACAGTGTGGACGCAAGAGGATGCTGTCTAAAAGGGATGTTTGGGTGCTATCCCGGACTGTATACAAAAAACATAAATCCACAGTAAAGAGATTTAGTCGGTCACACATACATACAGTCGATACTGTATGTACAGTAGATACTGTATGTATGTGTGAATTGCGTATAAGTGTGTATGCTTTCTCTCAACACTGGAGAAAATACTGTACCTTCAATGGCATGCAGGTGGGTGCATGTGATGTAGCCGACTACTCTCTGCTCCGAGCTGGATGTTCCCACTTGCACCTACAGTACACAAACACAACACACAAGACAATCTTCTTATTCACTGTAAGAATAATTATAATCTGTTGCAAATACTTTGTTTTTCTTTCATTCTGTTTCTGATTGAAATCGAGCAACCTGCGATAGTTCTGGTAGACCACGTAGTCAACGTGCCCTTTTGCCTATTGGCTGACACCGACCCAACCCATACAACTCTCCACTAATCAGCTGCGCTTTGGTTAATCAGCTACTGCTCACAATTGGATGCTGATCTTTGGCGCGCTTTATTTAAACTACCTAATTTATTTCCTGCTTTTTGCTGCTTGTTTTGCTCCCACCACCTCCCCTGCTCCACCAGACTAATCATTGCCAAACAATGTCATACTGTTGTCGTTGTTGCTTGCTCTGTTCTAGGGGGTATGTCGCCTTTCCAGCTAAATGGAAGGCACTACACCTGAGGATGCTGCTGTTCCCTGTATTGGCTTCCATGGAGCTCATGGAGAGGCCGGGGAACTTCCTCCGAACAGAGCCATACCACCAAACACAAATGTCTGACAAGTGTAATGTAATCAAAAGTTCCTGATATCAGGCGTAGGACAGTAGGCTTACAGTAACATTTCCTAGAGAATATATAATTGAATAACTGATATTCCTGGTGATTTCATCTACACTGAATATTTCTTTCTTTCGTCATCATCCATGTAGGCAGCTTCTTATGACACGAGGCAGTTACAGTAAAAGTAGGCTGACTGGCAAAAGAATTACAGTAAGACAGTAAATGACACATGCCAAGGAAAACGTGGATGAGATTAACTACAAGAAGATTAATGTATAAAGTAATCCTTCCTTCTGACTAAGTACTCTATCACGAGACAGAAATGGAAATATGCCTGCTGTCCACATTAGTGACCCCCCACCCCACCACCACCAACTCTTAGTAAGATGTAGCATACATTGAAACATTAGTCACTGATTTTTTTTTTACGAAAACATGCATAAATACGGGCAAAAATGTGTATAATATACAATACAGTAAGATCAAAAAGTCCCAAATGAAACCCCCCCCCCCCCCCCCCTGCTCTCCTCCACATCAAACTACGAGGCCAAACGTGGAACTGCTATAAAACATTAGTCACTGTTCTGCACCTTTACTGAAATCCACAAATTGAGGAGACATCTGAGGTGCAGCAGTGCTTTTTTTTTGCTTGTTCTCTCCCTCTCTTCCCTTTTGGCCTGTCTTTTCTCTTGCTAGTCATCTTTCTCCTTTGATTTCCTTGTGAGCTTGTTCTCTCTCACACACTCTGTGCTTCTCTTTCTCTTCTTACTCTGTGCTTCTCTCCAATTCTCCACTTCTATACACTGGCCCTCATTTATCAAAGCAGCGTACGACGAGAAGCATGCGCACGTTGTGTGTACGTTCTTTTTCTACGACCAGTTGGCATTTATCAAATCTCATCGTAAGCGCAGGAAAGATGAAATCCTACGACTGCTCTCAGACGGTGTACGCCGTTTTCAAGTTGGACTTGGGATGACTATGATCACCAACTTGAGCAGCAGTTGTAGCAAAACAAGTCATTATCACAAATATGTGGCCTACAGAATTACAAAATGTTTTTACATTGTATATTTTGGCTATAAGCCAACTTCTACCTGTTTGAATTGTTGCATCCTTCCTGGGAGCGTTAATTTGGCATAGGCCTAGGTCAAAAAGAACTGCAAGAGACATCTACTGTAATTTGTGATTTGACGTGTGCATATTGGAATGTGCCTTTAGTCGTGGGATCAAAGGGGGGCGACGTTATAACAGCTGGGAGTTCAGGCGCACATGAATCAATAGGCTACAGTAATAATCTCCCGGTAGAGTTTCGCCGTTTCGTACGAGTATCCGAAAAAAACACACCTGACACATGTCCGATAACACTTTATAGTCGTCCATTTAGGTGGCAAAAGGGATATAGCCCCTCCAAAGAACTGGATCGCAGGAGAGAAGCAGGGCGCACATGAGCGCGAGAGGGACAGCGCACTGGACAGCGCACTGGACATGTAAAACTCTCCTTCCCCAACAAATGGCACTGTTTGTTGGCCAGTTTCACGTAGGACCCTTTTCTTGACCTCGTTTACAAAATATAAAATATATTTTTTGTGGAAAAAAATACAGTATAATAACATAGATATAAAACTATCTTCATTATGCCTACTGTAGTCAAACAATTCTCTCTATAACAATATCTCTTGGCCTACCCCTTCCATATTGAGAACCGAAACACTGTTGACTACTGCTGTTGATGAGGCCTATTTACACGTGTTATTTTGTTGTCTACCTCGCGTAAAGCCTAATTTCAAGCTGTCCATCAACCACAAACAGAGATGTTTTAGCCGGTTTGCGTCTCTCCATGTCACAAACTCAGGGGTGCGGACTTCTTCCCGCCGTTGTAGAGAAGGTGTGATTATTCTAATTACGATGGTTTTCAGACGCTGGATTTATCAACAGCCGCTCGCTCTTACGATGGGATTGGAGAGGTACACATGTTTAGTAAATCTCACGTGAGCTTCGTCATACGACGAGATCTGTGCTCGTTTCTGCGATGGTTTCTACGCAAGTTTGATAAATGAGGGCCACTGTGTGTGTGACCGAGAGAGAGAGAGAGAGAGAGAGAGAAAGAGAGAGACAGACAGACAGACAGACAGACAGACAGACAGACAGACAGACAGAGAGGGAGAGAGCTTAGTCCCGCTGTGCGTGTATGTGTGTATGTGTTTGCGTGTGTGTGTGTGCGTGCGTGCACGCACGTGTGTGTGTGTGTGTGCGTGTGCGCGTGCGTGTGTGCGTGCATGCGTGCGTGGGTGTGTGTGTGCGTGTGCGCGTGCATGTTTGTGTGAGTGTATGAGTGGAGTTGTGTGTATGTGTGCCTGTGAGAGCGTGGTGTGATCTAAATAGCCGCGTTTTGCTCGGCGAGGCTCTGACTCATTTCCAGGGGCCACGGATACCCTGATTGGCCAGAAATCACACATGTTGGAGTTATTTATTCCGCTGCTGCTCCGCTCTGCTCTGCCGCCAATAGCCCCGACGGGCACTGCCGAGCCAGAGGAGACACGCAGGGAAGAGAGAAACTAGGCTGAGAGGAGGATGATGAGGAGGAGGAGGGTGGGGAGGAAAAGGAGGAAGAAGAGGGAGAGGATGACAGGAAGAATACAAAGTGGAAGAAGCTGATGGAAGGAGAAAAGAAACTGAGCTGGGAGGAAGAGGAGGAGGAGGAAGATGGTGGAGAGAGAAGAGGATAGAGGGAAAAGGAGATGAGGAGGAGGAAAAGGAGGAAGAGGAGATGGGAAAGAGGAAGAGAATGAGGAGGAAGAGAAAGATGAGGAAGCATATGAAGATGATGGAGGAATGTGAGAATCTCTGCTGAGAAGAAGGGATGAGGAAGAGGAAGAGGAAGATGAGGAAGATGATAGGGGAAGTGAGAATTCAGGTTGAGAGGAAGAGGAGGATGAGGAAGACGAGGAGGAGGAAGAAGAAGAGAAGGGGAACTGTAATGCCTGCTTCAAACAGGGTAGACTGAAATGCCTGATGACAAGGCTGATGGTGGGGTAGTGTTTGGATGATGTGAGGACAGGGTCATAGGGGACATGGAAGCAGAGGAAGAGGGGATGGATAGGGTGGGGCAGGGCAGTCGCGGTCCTAAAATTATTTGCGCCCCCCCGAGGATGCCCCCTCCAACGCCCTGCCCCTTTCAGGATAGCCCTACCACTGGTTAAAAAAAGAAAAAAAAACTTTAAAAAACAAAAAAAAGTTTGTAGTAACTGACAAAAACCTCTAATAGTAATGTTATTACAGAAATGTTATTATACTGTAGAAATAACACTTACACAACGATTTTTAATATGTTTATAACTATTTTAACATGTTTATAACGATTTTCGCGAGGCCTTTTAGGGGCGTGTTTAGGGGCGGGATACTTAAAATATGATCAAACTTAACTCCAGTTGTAGCTGTGTAAACTCAAACATAGCCACAATGCTACATGGCCACAGCTGTGCACTGGCACTACGACGATATCAAACCCAAGTGATTATCACATCTGCATGACTCACCTACATTGATAGAGGTTGCAAAGGTGACAAATAAATGTCCTCCTGGCAAACCACTTCATTTAGGCCTAATCCTTTGGATAAGATAATGATGAGATGGATAATGGTTGGCATAGCTGTATGTCCTTTCGCGCTAATGTTTGAAGTTCAGTCCCTCCGGTCAATCAAAAAAATAAGCAGAGCTTTTGCTCGGCCATAAACTTTCATGTGTGCCCCGCCTTCCAGCGGCATCTGCATGGGAGCAGCGTTCTCTGGTCGAAGTCAGCGAAAGCAAAGGCGACTAGAGCCTAACCTGGCTTTCAGAAAGCCAGGTAAAGGTTGCATACGTGCCCACGGCAGCCAGGCTTGCTTTGCGTCTGTCTGCTATGCTTAGCGAAAAAATTAACATGGGTTTTGTGGACGGTTTGGAGAGATCAGTTGACTTACATAATGGGAGATAATGTGAGGAAGTAAAAAAACGGGACAAAACGTGTCCCAGGTAGGTTATTCCATTTTCCTGTACAGACCACAAAAAAACGGGACAATCCCGGAAAAACCTGGACGTGTGGCAACATTACTGTTAGGTTTAGTGAAGGATCTGGGTCTAGGTAAACATGTAAACATGGTAAACTTGATAAACATGTAAACACACAACCGGTATTAGTCGTCCAATAATAGCTAGCAAAGTCCTCGCTAGTCTTTGACATGCCCATGCCCCGCCTGCGGGAATGTCGCTTGAGAGCCAGAACTTGTCACATCCTACAGTAGAGTAGAGTACTTTTATTAATCCGGAGGGAAAGTGTCTGACAGCTTACATAGATACACAAATACAAGACATACACAAAGACCTAATAGACATCCTTGTAAAACTGGCGTGATTCTCTGCTGAGGCACTGTGTTTGAGTAATATTATGATTCTACACTAATGCTCTTTGATGTCTCAATAGTAACAATCAAATGAATGTTGACTCAGAGAAGCATTAATTAGCTGGTCATTAATTCCTCATGGACACATTTATAATTACTGTTCGCACAACCCTGTGCTTTCTCTCTCTCTCTCCCTCTCTCTCTCTGTCTCTCTCTCACACTCACACAGACACACACGGACGCTCTCTCTCTCTCTCGCTCTCGCTCTCTCTCTCTCTCTCTCTCTCTCTCTCTCTCTCTCTCTCTCTCTCTCTCTCTCTCTCTTCCCTCTCTCTCTCTCTCTCTTCCCTCAGGATTGATAAATTATACTCTATATCTCTATCTCTCTGTCTCTCTCTCTCTGTCTCTCTGTCTCTGTCTCTCTCTCTCTCTCTCTCTCTCTCTCTCTGTCTCTCTCTGTCTCTCTGTCTCTCTGTCTCTCTCTCTCTCTCTCTCTCTCTCTCTCTCTCTCTCTCTCTCTCTCTCTCTCTCTCTCTCAAAAGCCTCACAAGCTTCACACTGGAATGTGAGGGGTCAAAGTGTGTGTGTGTGTGTGTGTGTGTGTGTGTGTGTGTGTGTGTGTGTGTGGGTGTGTGTGTGTGTGTGTGTGTGTGTGTGTGTGTGTGCGTGTGTGTGTGTGTGTGTGTGTGAGAGAGAGAGAGAGAGAGAGAGAGAGAGAGAGAGAGAGAGAGAGAGAGAGAGAGAGAGAGAGAGAGAGAGAGAGTTAGTAGAGACAGAAAGGAAGAAAGACAGGGAGAAATTGTATGCATATTTCTTTCATTCTTCCCGTCTGCATGATTGAAAACATTATAAGTGCCTGTAGCACAGAGCCATTAGAGTTACAGATTAACTAGCAGGAGAGGAGCGGCAGCCACTGTTTAAACAGGACCTTTGGTGACAATGAGCAGGACTGGCAGTGACTAGGACTGGATTTAACATGAAACAGCAGAGTTGCGATAAGCAGGACTGGAGTTGAAGAAAAAGCGGACCGGAGTTTTAATGAGAAGGCTTGGGTTGAGGTGGGGTATGTAGCAAGTGTGCCTCCAGGAAGAGGTAGCAGCTGTTAAGGAACAATGCACCTGCCTGTTTTCTCTCATTTTACCTGGAGATATTTCCTTCCCTATATATCTGGCACAGTGACAAGACCTGACAAGCTGAGGGTGGTCTAGTGCAGGGGTTCCCAAACTTTACCCTGCCAAGGTCCCCCATATACGGGTAGATTTCAGCTAAGGCCCCCTATATACGGGTAGATTCCAGCCAAGGCCCCCCTGACATGAGCCGTGCCACACCATTTTTTTCTGTGCACCCGCTTTCACAACTCTGTGGAGTTGATTCACCCATAAACCCATACAAATACAACAGG
The DNA here is from genome assembly GCF_034702125.1 of Engraulis encrasicolus. Classification (NCBI taxonomy): domain Eukaryota; kingdom Metazoa; phylum Chordata; class Actinopteri; order Clupeiformes; family Engraulidae; genus Engraulis; species Engraulis encrasicolus. The sequence continues at coordinate 72,874 of NC_085860.1, read as the reverse complement.
AAACACAATACAAATTAATATGCAAAAAAGAAAATAACACAGACACAGTAGATCCACCTCAGCCTATCATATCACCCGTTTCATGTCATACCGAAACAGCAGGCAGCACATGGACATAGGCTATCTATCATAGTCTGTGAGGCCGTGCCCCACTGGGATATATAAAATAATTGCAATAATTGTAGTAATGTTAAAAAATGCAATAGATTACACTTAATGCAGTTCATGACTAATTGAACTGAGTAAATATCATTCTGCTTATTTTTGGTTAATTTTGGTTTACTTTAGTTATTCAATTCATTTAATTATTAATTTTGTTTTGCTATATATTTCCTGTCAACCTGCTGTGGCCCCCCTAGCACTCGCTCGCAGCCCCCCAGGGGTCCCCGACCTGACTTTAAAAGCCACTGGTCTAGTGTGTGTGACATACAGAGAGAGAAAGAGAGCGAGAGCGAGAGAGAGAGAGAGAGAGAGAGAGAGAGAGAGAGAGAAAGAGAGGGGTAGAGAGAGGGAGACAGAGCGAGAGAGAGAAATAGCAAGGATCCTTGCTTGCTTCAGCTCGCTCACCTTGGCAAAGAGTGCTCCCTTCGAGGCGAGTGCGTCCTCTGCCCTCCCGTTCGGGTAGCACTCGAACCGTGCGTCCAGGAAGGGGTATCGGCTGGCCAGCAGCAGGCCGCTGTTGAGGAACTTGAAGCGCGAGCAGCAGCCCTTCCAGGCGTAGCGGCCTACGTCACTCAGCACGTAGGGGAAGTAGCGGTGTAGCTGCCTCCTCAGGTTGCCCGACGCACGCTCCTCAAACACTTCCTGAAGAAGACAAGAAACTGAATATTGGTTCCACGGCCGGATTACAGATTTTCTCGAATGCTTGCACACAATTTCTGGTACTTCACACACAATTCTCGGAACATCTCACCCATTTCCCAACTCCCCTAACCAATGTCACTGAACTCTAAACACAATTCCTTCTTTACACTCACATTTCAGTTTTAAAACATACTCTTTTCAAACCACTACACACAATTCTCTGGATTACACACATTTTTCATGAAGAAAAACCCTGGTTGTCGCATTGAACACACTGTCATTCAAAATACTAAAATCAACTGCCATACTAAGTTCACTTCCTCATCACATGGGCAAACTCTCTTCATACCAGTTTACAATCTGAAATCATCACCCCATAAGGACACACATTGCATGTCATATTGATGAAAAATGAGTGGATGCAAGGAGAAAACACATTTGTTTAGTTTTTGAACTCAAAAATATGTTATACAAGACATCACTTTCATGTGGTTACCCAATATTTTACAATAAATTAGTGCATTTTTTTAAATGTCAGAAAAATGTGTAAAATATATACACATCTGTGTACTCCGAGTCTAAAAACAATATTTCAGTATTTTACTACAGAAAAATACCCTCTTTAGTAGAACACTGAAGAAAATAAGTTTCTACTGTGTTTCAAGTAGAAAAGTATAGAGTTTTACCTTGTGCATATTAGTGTTCAATGGTTCACATAAGAGTGTATTAAAATGACTGCTTGTGTGTGTCATTTGAGAACAAAATTACCTTTTTCGAAGAGAGTACATTGTTTTGAGACAAGACGTGCATTTTTCAGAGGTAGTGAGGAGTTTTGCCCATTGTATGTGAGGTTTGGAGATTTGTGTGTAGAGTTTTGAGAATTCGAGAACTGATTCAGAAAAATGTGTGTAAGCAATCGAGAAAAACTGTAACACAGTAGAGGCTAGATATGGCTACAGCCTAGGGGCCCCCACCTGCTAGCGCCCTCCGGTAGGCTAAAAATGGGAATATGTTATTTGGAGAATTGTGAAAAGATGAAGTATAAATGAAATTATTCTTAAGTCCTGTTTTGGAATTATGATGCTGCCTATGTAATTTTGACACAAAATGTGCGCTTTGCGAGGGCCTTCATTAACCTGTAGACTAGGGGCCCCAGCCCATCATAATCCTGCCCTAATTGGTTCCCAATCTTGTACAGTAGTGTACAGACCAGATTTCACTTTAATGCATTATTTTTTGAATAATTGTTTTTGGATTCCTGGTGTCTTCCAAGTACAGGGTACGAGACCTCCTCTAAAAAACTGCTTTTGGGCCTCAGTGGAGAAGGTGTAACCTAGCCTAGCCTGTTTCTGAAATGTTCAAAATGTTTAATAGAAGAAAATAATAGTAAAAGAAAATAATACCCTGAATAATACCCTGAAGGCTCATAATGGTTTTTTTTTTAATCATAAGAAAACCGATTTCAATAGTCTCAGTTGAACATCACCTTCTGGGTGGTGGAATCCTTGGGGCTTGTTGTCTATGACCTTATTTCCAGTTATTATTTCCTGCTATTTCCTGTTATTCTTCCTGTTGATAGAATAAAGGATATAACTTATTTTTAGCTAAAGCGTCCTGTAACATCTCTAGAGGAGAGAGGGGAAGACATCAGAAAATGTCTTGGGCCTTTGTCTCTTTCTTGTTCTCCCTAAACAATGCTGTAAAACCATGTATGTGCCTTTAATAATATTGTACCATCAGGGTCACAGATGTTTGGACAATAATAGTTCTGAAGAATTTTGACCTAGTATGGGATTTTTAAAGGGATACGCCACCCCACAAATTCAGGGTATCCCCATAGTGCAGAAACTTCAATAAGTGGGTTTAAGAGTTTTCCTGGTGACCCTCATCAGGAAAACACTTTCACCCAGTTATTGAACTCCTGAGACAATGGGGAAACCCTGGGGGTGGCTTATATCCCTTTAAATACTTGTAGTCGTAAAACCCAGATGCTATCACCTGTAGTGCCAGGAAGTCCAGGTTGGCGGGAAAGAAGGCCGAGATCTCATGGTCGAAGCCGTCGTCCCCGTGCCTGCGCTTGCGGCCCGCGTGGCGCTTCTGCACGGACATGCGGTGCGACAGCGTGTTGTTGGTGGCCATGTTGCCGCCACCCCCGCTGCTGTCGGCGTGGAAACGGGTGAGGGACTCGCGGGACGCCGTGCGGCTCTCCAGGCTGCTGGCGTCCGCGTCGTGGCAATGGTGGTGTCTCTGGTTGCGGCCGTTAGGCTCGGGCCCGCTAATGCTGATCTGCACTCCGGAAGGATGGGCGGGGCACTCTGGGCTGGAGCTCTGATTGGCGCAGGAGTGCATGGGACAGTCTGTAGGAGCCGTCTGATTGGTGGAATGCATGGGACAGTCTGAGACACTTTCATTGGCGGAATGCATGGGACAGTCTGCCGGAGCGTTTTGATTGGTGGAATGCATAGGACAGGAGTCGTGCATTGCGTTGTGATTGAGGGAGTGCATGGGGCATTCTGGGCTGCTCTGATTGGAGGAATGCATTGGGCATTCTGGTGCGTTCTGATCGGACGTATGCAGGGGGCAGTCTGGACCATTGTGAACGGTGGAATGCGCGGGACAGTCTGCTGTATGCTGACTCGAGGAGTGAAGAGGGCAGTCGTGAGGGTCCTGATTGGATGAATGCAGGAGACATTCCGGAACTTTCTGAGGAGAGTTGGAGGTGGAGCCTGGGGTTCCAGAGGGGTGGGCCGGACAGTCGTGGTGATGAGTGTGGCCATTGGGCGATCCAGACGAGGGAGGCGTGGCTGCTGACGGGTGAGCAGGGCAGTCACGTGACCCAGGGGAAGAGGAGGGGGAGGCCACAGGTGATGAATGGGCGGGGCAGTTGGACACCTGGTGTGCTGGACAGTCAGCTGCATGCTCAGAGTGCTCTGGCTCTGGCCGATGGTCCAGGGAGGAGGTGCGCCTGAACCCCCCGCCGCCGCTGGCGTTGTTCTGGGTGGCCAGGCTGCTGAAGGAGGCCGCGCTGATGGAGGTGTTGGTGGGGGAGTCGATGTAGATCTTGATCTGCGGGCGGCTGGCCCCGTTGCGGATGCGTCGGCCCACCTCCACCGCACGCGACTGCGTGTCCGCCAGGTTGTTGAAGCGAGCAAAAGCGTCGGGCAGCAGGCACACGTTCGCACTGCTGAAGCAGAAACTCCGCCCCTGGGCTCGCCACTCGCCCGGCACCAGCCCCGCGCCCTGTTCCGCCGCGCGCTGCTTGTCGCTGATCGGCTGGTGGGTGTAGAGGTAGGACAGCCGAGCCGTCTGCACGGGCGCCCAGACCAGGAATCCCAGCAGGGCGAAGGGCAGGGAGGCCAGCAGCAGCACCAGGTACAGGGGCACCAGCACCACCACGCTCAGGGAGGAGAAGGAGCAGGGGTCCTGGGAGCGCCGCCTCTTCTCCAGGGTGGTGGGCACGCAGGAGCCCAGCAGCCGGTCCAGGAGCCAGTAACAGGGGAAGATGAAGGCCCAGGACACGCCGTCCATGAAGCAGAGCAAGGCACTGGGGTAGGGAGAGGCGTGCACGGCCATCTCTCTCTTCTTCAAAAACTCATCCACAAGAAAACGTACAAAAATTATATATATATAATATATATATAATGTATAAAAAATACAAAAATGTATCCCACCCCCCTTGGTGTGAAGAGGGCCACTACATGGTTCTTCTGTGGTGTTTGGAGCTGGGCCGAATCACTCCTCCCTCCTCTGCAGCCCTCACTTCCTGTCTGACCAGGAAGTCAGCTAGGGTGTACGGCTGGTTACCATGGTAGCCGACAGGGGACAAGTAGCAGTTGTCATGTCAGGGAACTCTGTCCCGGCTTGTTTCAACCTTCGCACTGGAAACCTGTGGAGATGAAGCAGGGACACAGACATACAGGTATTAGCATAGGCAAGGCAAGGCAAGGCAATTTTATTTGTATAGCGCATTTCATACATAAATGCAATTCAATATGCTGTACAGTAAAGTAAGATAAAAATGATGTTAAATAAAATAACTTCAGCATAACCAATAACTACGTGGAGTACAGTAGTCAAGTCAAGTCAGTTTTATTGTCAATTTCTTTACATACACTGGTCACACAAATAATTTGAAATGACACTTCTAACTTCCCATGCAGACATAGACAGACTTGAGGTGTGGACATAGACAATTAGACATAGACAATTAGACATAGACAGTAAGTATACATTCCACCTAGAGTACATATACAATACCCATACAGACATGTAAAGTGCAAGACTGGGCAACAGCAGACATACATAGAATGTATAAATAGCTAGTGTTGTGCATTTCCAGTTGTGTCCTAGTGTACAGTAGCCCTGGCTATTGCCCTTTTTCTTGATTGAGCTGCTCTGGCTTTGTAGGTGGGCCTTTACTAATTAATATTACACACCTGTCTTGCCTAATGTATTGAATAAACTTATTTGGCTGACATCTCCCTTTGTGTGAGTCATTGAATGCGTTTGCATGCAGTTCAGTATCCCAAATATGATCAGGAAGGATATTAAAGTATCCATGTGTTTGAGCATACAAACATCTTTTCCTGGCTTCAGTATCCCGGATAAGCCCTTATTCTGATTTTTTTTTTTTATGCTAGGTGGAGATTATTCCAAAAGAAACTAGGATATTGACGCATGGAAACACCTTATCCCGGATACCGAGGCCTCCCATCGAACATTGTTGCTAGCATCCATGTTACACCCATTTGAAGAGAATTCTGTAACCACTAAGAATGTACGTAGATAGGGATACAACACTCATATTGTATTCATATAAACACCTTATCCCGAGTTTGACCATAAATCGAGCAATCTGTGTTAGTTCTGGCAGACCACGTAGTCAACGCCCCTTTTGCCTATTGGCTGACGCCGACCCAACCCATACAACCATGCTCTCCACTAATCAGCTGCGATTTGGTTAATCAGCTGCAGCTCGCAATTGGATGCTGTCATATGGCGCGTTTTATTTAAACTACCGAATTTGTTTTCCTGTCATTGCTTTTTGCTGCTTGTTTTGCTCCCACCACCTCCCCTGCTCCACCAGACTAATCGGTATCAATCAATGTCATGTTGTTGTTGCTTGCTCTGTTCTAGGGGGTATTTTGCCTTTCCAGCTAAATGGAAGGCACACCACCTGAGGATGCTGCTGTTCCCTGTATTGGCTTCCATGGAGCTGATGGAGAAGCCGGGGAACTTCCTCCGAACAGAGCCATACCCCCAAACACAAATGTATGCATTCAGAAATAAAGCTTCTGAAATATATCTCTGTTTCCCGTCTCATTTTTGACTAGATTGGATCTGACAGAACCGGGATAAGCCTCATTTTCGGGATCCTGAAGTGCATATAAACACACTCATTGTGAGAGCCAGCTGACCTACTGCACCACATTGTATGGTATGGCAGCAGCAGCACCATGGCCGAGACAGAACACAGGACCATTGGCTGCCCTTTACCCAGTATCCTCCCTGATTTCCCTGATCCCAGACACGGCTGGACATTTACGCCACTCGCTGTGTCAGCAGAGAAAAGAAAAGAGAAGAGAAAAGTACATCATCTCACTCAGTCCACGGCCCAGACTCTGATCTGTCTGACCTGTTGCCCTCAGGGAGGCCACACACGTGTATATAAAAAAATAACTCCAAAACTATTTTTCCATAGAAGCCATTTGAACTCACATACCATATGTACTGACCACACAGTTTAACCTCTTGGCCTCTTGACACTGACTCCATTCTTTCCACCCACTATGCAATGTCAGCAATTACTAAAGTCAAAGTCTGATTAATGTTATTGAAAATGCTGTTCATTGCCTGTATGCTGTGCAATAGTCTTACTCCCATTGTCAAATAACCCGCAACTCATAGCATTAGATTGTTGCTAGTTTGTAATAATACATTTGTTATTAATAATTATTATTATTAATTAATTAATTAATTAATTAATTAATCAGCATCCAATAAATTGATACTGTATACAAAAACCTTTTGACACATGTAGCACCTTATAAGTCTGCACCATTTCTGCTTTTTTATTCCTTTGTCTTTTCTTGCACTACTATGCCATCTATGCAATTGCAAAAAAAATCCTACATGTGTCTACTGCTTTCAAACCCTGGTGCATGTTGATAAAGTTATGACACATTCTATTCTACATTAATATATATTCTCTAGTGACGGTGAAAAGGTTAGAACCAAGAAAATCTTTGGTCTATCCCATCAGTTCTTTTTTTTTAAAATTACATTACATTACACTTAGCTGATGCTTTTTTTTATCCAAAGCAACTTACAGTTGTTAACAGGGTATTGGATACAGTCCCTGGTGCAGCATGGGGGTTAGGTGCCTTGCTCAAGGGCACTTCAGCTATGCAGTGTTGTAGGGAGTGGAAGGGTGGGATTCGAACCTGTAACCCTCAGACCCATGTTTTAACCATTAGGCCATGTCTTCCCCCATGATCTATTTTATTCCATTCCCATTCTTCATTTTATTCTGCTCTGTTTTGTTCTATTCTACTTCATTATATCCTGGCTGTATTGTTTGCATTGTATCCTTCTCTATTCTACACTGAGTGTGCCATACCCAGAGTCAGTCCATCTCCTCTGCTGCCATGCATGACAGCACTGTGTGGTGTGGTGTGCTGTGCAGTGTTGCCAGATGTGTCTGATCAAATCCCGCCCAAAGGGTTGTCAAAAAACGCCAAAATGCGCTAAATTCCGCCCAATTTCAACAAATTACAATGACCTCTATGGGCATAAAACTGTAGAAACAATGCCAAATGGCCAATTTTCCCCGTTTTTACCCACAGATGGCCATCCCAAGTAGCCCAATTGGGCGGGTAACCGCCCAATCTGGCAACACTGGTGCTGTGCTGTGTGATGGCAGTGAGCGGATGTGGGCTAATGACTGAGCACTCGGGTTATGGAGTCAGTGGCTGCTAATTGCTCCAGAGAGGCCTGGGTTTCTCCTCCGCAATGAGTTATGAGCTGCATTTTAGAGCCGATTGCACCACGCAAGCTTTTAAACTAATAACCCATCTATTTTAGATGAAGACCACACAGTCATCCTGTTAAGACTATAACAGACATAGGAATACTGCAAAAGATTACGAGGAGACAGCGGTTCAAGGCAGCATGCTCATCTAAGAACAACAACACATCAACACACCCAAAATGACCCAACCTCAGAGAAAAAAAAAACACAAGCCCATCTGTGTTACGATGTTGAGCTTGTTATTGAAAGGGTTATACTATTTGTACAATTGGTTGGTTGTTTAATGACAAAATATTTGACCATGCTATTTCAGTGTGTGATAATATTTGTAATAGTATTTCATGCGTTATAATATTTGTTTGGGTGGTATTTTAATGCACGCTATAACTGTTGGTGTGCTGATTTCTTGATTTCTCCTCCACGTATGCTGTGTTCATGTGATGGACTGTGTAATGCAATGGGCTGTATTCTTGTGATGGACTAAGTAGAGGGGATGGACTGTGTGATGGGATGGACATGATGCTACTTACTGGGAAGCAGTGTGTATAATGCCACAGTTGTGGTGGATTACTGCCAAGTGAAGTAGGGATGCAAATTATGGATGAATTCATTAATAGTTGATTGATTTAGGATTAATTGATAAATAGCGTTTTTCTCAATGTTTCTCGAAAAAAAACCTACAACTAAATCTAAAAATGTAAATTAAATAGTGCGATAAAATACTACATTTAAATTAATTCTATTTAATTTTTTTTAATCCGAAGGTGATTTAAATATTCCCACTATTCACATCACTCTTCACACACACTCTTCACATGCCCATTTCATCTGGGTCTCTTGTCAGTTGAATTGGCGATTACAGTAATTGCAATTAATGTTTTTTAACCAATTTACGCATTAATCTATTAAAGTCGATTAATCGATGAGTCTTTTGCATATTATCAACCGTCCCTTGAAATACGTAACCGTACTGTATTTAGAAACAAAAGTATGGTTCCGTTTGAGCTGAAACAGGACGCAATTTGGTTAAAATGCAGGAAATTGCATCCAGTAAGAAATACAAACCCCCTGCACGAATGAGATGTGACTTATTTTTCTCCCTAGGGAGTTTGCAACCCTAGTTACTGCATTTACAGACGTAGTGACTAGTGATTCAAACAGACTAAACCTTTAAATCTGTGCATGCTTCATTCTGTTCTGTACTCATGCTGTTTGGAATCCACACTGTTGCTTGCTCTCATAACTACAAACAAACATTCTGTTTCGAAGAGTGAGAGAGAAAAAACGACACCATAAAAGACTGTAAATGTGGGACTATGGCTGGGCTCCCTCAGCCCACGGTTCCTTCGTATTGAACACTCCAAGACTCACAGGCAGTGACTCACGCTTGGAGGTGTGTTTGTTTTTATCTGGAGGAGATAAACTCAAAGAGCACAAGACAGCACTTATTGCTTGTGGGCTGAGAGAGAGAGAGAGAGAGAGAGAGAGAGAGAGAGAGAGAGAGAGAGAGAGAGAGAGAGAGAGAGAGATAGCGTGGTGGGGAAAGTGGAAGAGAAAGAAAGAAAGAAAGAAAGACAGAAAGAAAGAAGGAAAGAGAGAGAGAGGAGGACTGATTGTGTGTGGTTTACAAGTGTGACAGAGACAGAGAGGGAAAGCAATGGAGAGTTGACTGAAGGATGATGTACTGTATAGTATATCCAGTTGCCATAACGATCAATAAAGGGCTCTCTCTCTCTCTCTCTCTCTCTCTCTCTCTCTCTCTCTCTCTCTCTCTCTCTCTCTCTCTCTCTCTCTCTCTCTCTCTCTCTCTCATCAGGCTCCCAAGGTGTAGTTTCCCCTGTTGCATTATGCATGACACTCGTAGGAGCTACTCTGTTTTACAAGGAAAGTGCAGGCATTTGCACCGTGATTGCCCCCCTGTGCACATCCCTTGCCAGACTGTGTTGCCATTGCATTAGGTATGCTCTCAGTGTACGGTAGGCCTACACTTGGGGCCTGTTCTTTCATCCCTCTAAGTTTCACTTCATTTTATTGCAATGATTAGCTTGCTAAGTCACTGCCACCATGAGAAGTGCATCGCCCTGATAGTAGAAGAAAATCTTGAGCCTGAACCCAAAACATTTTTTTAAATAACAAAAACTTCACTATGACCCTGATTATGACTACAGTATGACATGACTATTAAATAGAAAATTGTTCATACTTGTAAACAAACTCAAGCCTGAAATCACGAACTGAGCCAGAATACTATCAGCCGTCAGTTGAGCCTCAAAATGCACAGCATTCCGGCCAGTGGAAAGTTGTAATAGTCGTTGAAAAGACTCTACTACCATAGTTCTACTACAGTACTACAACATTAGTCAGAGCTGTTGGTGGTAATAATACATTACGACTCGGCCATTGCCATTCTGGCAACAGCAAATTCATAACGGGGACGTGAAAGTCACACACTTCAATATTAATCTCATCATGATTCGTTGGGAAGCATGGCAGACGAGACACATGTTTTGGCCTAAGCCATTTTCAGTGTGTTCTCATATTCATACTTGAGAGTCCATACGCATATTTCATATCACTCCTTATTCAAATAACCAGTTTCCCCGAACCCGAACTCTTTATTTACTCATCTGGAGTTGAATGCTCTTACTCTCAAAAAATAGTTGCATGTGTTGTAGCTAGAGTAATGAAGACCAAATGTCAATGTCATAGTAATATTACAAAGTTGTAGAGAAGTTTTTTTTCCAGCAAACAGCAGTTTAACAAATTCCACAGGCTGATCGGTATGCACTGAGAATAGTCAGCAATTAAATTGCCACGAGGACGGCCTAACACCACGGCTGAAAGACTAGGCCTTTGGCTCAATGTAAGCCCACAACTCCAATACACCACAGCAGCATAAACAAACAGAGAAAGGCAGCTCTCGGCAGCACAGCTCATGTGTAGCCTGGTCGGGCCGAGCCACTGGAGCTGCACAGATAGCTTACAGCAGTGGTTCCCAAACTGGGGGGTCGCAAAGGTAATGCAGGGGGGTCGCGGAAAGAAGGGACTGCTTGCATTAAACCTTGAACGTATGCTTTTATAACCTTCCTATTCATTGTTAACAACATTCACTTCAATTTACCTTTCCTGTGATTTAAATTAAAGCTTGGGCAAAACTATGTTTTTTTCACTTGAAAAAAGGTCCAAAAGGGGGTGCCAGCTGAAAAAAGTTTGCGAACCACTGGCTTACAGCCGCAGCAGTCAGCGCAGCTCTCCTCTCCGGCCCACAGCAGCTGCCAGTCAAATGGCCATTCAAGCACACAGGTCTGAGGCCCACAGATGACGCAGGCCACGACAACAGGACACAGGCAATACAGGTGATCAGCCACTGATTAGTACTCAACCAGGTAAAACCCAGGTCAAACACTCCACAAGGCAGGCCCAAGATGCAGGACAACTGCTGAACCGGGTAACGACAGGCCAACTCCTGGATGCCGTCAAGAATAGAGTAGAGTAGAGTGGAGTGGAGTAGAGTAGAGCAGAGCAGAGTACAGTACAGTACCATTAAGTACAGTACAGTAGAGTGTACTTAATTGTTATTGTTGTAGAAGAGAGCAGAAGAGGACAGGTAGTATGCGTGTTAAGCACCCTGCTCTTGATTGAAGGCAATTGGAAACAAATAAAGAAACAATAGCTACACACAGTTATAGAACTAGCCTACTATAATGTGCAATGCATGTGGAAGAAGCCAACATGGCATAATTGATTAGAAATAGGCGAAATATCACATGAGGGAGTATAACAACAGCATCTGTGACGGTAACACACTATTACAGTTTTTCTTGATTGCTTTGACACAGTTGTCACTCCGAAAAGCACATTTTCATACCAGTTCACGCAACGGGCTAACCAGTTAAACCGATTCTCCAAACACAACATTTTTGTTTGCAAAAGGCTACTACGTTTCCAAAATATTTAACATATGCAATAAAAGCAAACTCTGTCTTCAGTCCAATACACAATGCATAGCAGTGTATGAACACTCCCAGTCAGTCATTGCACAATGGTCGTAAAAATCCAAAACACGGCTATCATGTTGACACAATTTGCCGTTATTTAACACTGTTGTCAATTACAAAACTTTCAAGCCAGTTCCATTGTTGTTTCTTTTACTTAGCCACTGACTCTGCTTGATCAGGATCTACTGACTGAGGGATAGCTGGCCCAGTAAATGCTTTGCATAAAGATTTGAGTTGTGTGTCTTTTCTTATGTAAAATTGTCAGTAGGCTAGGTAGTGGGTCCGTGTAACAATAATGTCTTATTGCAAAGAATTGGATTGAAAATCAGAATGCTTTGATGTAGTTTTTGTTTTGTTTTTGTTTGTTTGTTTGTTTTCCTTTTTTACAACTGTAATCAAAAATGTACTAATGGCTGATAACGGTATTACAGAAAATATGTGTAAAGTAAAATATGATGTTGCAGTACGAGAATGCACTTACAACAAATTTGCAAAAGAACTCCATGCCAAGAACAAACAAGAAGACACTGTGTATAAAGGCTGATTGCTAAATTAAGATTTTTGAGAAGGAGTGTCAAATAGGTGCTCTGGTGTGTTCACACAACTGACGGTAGTTTCTAAAAGTCAGGAGTAGATTTTTCTGTATGGTTATCAGAGCTTAAACAATGAAATGTGCACTACTTAAATGGCACATGCGTTAACTGTTTAGCAAAAACTGTGTTATATGAATGGGAAATATGTCAAGTGAACAAGAATGTGTTCACACATATGCACAACGTGTCTTTTGCTTTGCTGAAACAGTGATCATGACGACTTTGTCACTTTAAAAAATTGTGTTAAAGCGATCAAGAAAAACTGTAAAGTGGTTGGAGTTCAAATAACTTGACATGTGTTAGTGTTTATCCACTTCCATCCTCTACGGGAGCCAATGATGACATCGAATGAATGCAGAGGATTATAGTGGAGCGCTACCGACACAGATAAAGTACATTCCCATAGAAATCAATAAAGTAGGCTCCCACAGACGTCAATGGAATGGGCT
>NC_085860.1:0-55000 GCF_034702125.1 Engraulis encrasicolus | reverse complement strand
GCAATACATTGGCACAGCTCCGGTTTGAAATTAATTCCATGCATTCCTGCTTATCAAGCATTTATAAATGAAGACGACCCGTTTGTTTTTGTGTATTCAGTAGAAATAGAATAGTAAAGAGAGAGGAGAAGATGGGAGCAATTGTGTAGAGGAGGATGAGGAGGGCTGGGAGGGAGGAGAGAGAGAGAGAGAGAGAGAGAGAGAGAGAGAGAGAGAGAGACAGAGAGAGAGAGAGAGGAGAAGAGAAGGCCATAAGGGTCAAATGATAACAAAAAAGGGTTGTCAATAGGTTATGGTTATGTAAGGGGTTCTGGTTTGGCGTGTGAAAAAATGAACATTAATGTGGAAGGTCAAACTGAGAGGTTAGGGTCAGGGTTTTGTAATGGTGTGTTTATAAAAAGAGCAAAATAAAGGTTAAGGGCAGGGGTGTAGCTACTCACCTTTGTGGGGGCATGCAGAACATAGTCCTCTACAAAGTAATGTAGCAGCGTAGACACTAAAGAGAAGAGCCCTGTTTAGACTGGTATTCAGCTCAGTTCACCCTGACTGCTTGGATGCACACTAGGTTTGCACACAGGTGACTTTTGGTTTCATATACAGAAGTTCCTGTAGCTTCATGCCTATGTTTCGGTCCTAGACCTTCATATCAGGTCAGGTCTGGTCAAGTCAGGTTAGGTCAAACAGTGGTCAGTGGACTTTTTTTTTCCAAATTGCTATTTTCATTCTGCAGAAGACGGTACCTCATCAATTAGCGAGAGGCTCAGCAATGCGCGCCTCCTCCTCTGCCTAAACAAACCCTGAAGTGATCGCACCTTATAGTCCTGTTTTATTGCATAGCCACTCAAACGAAATATTTCATGAAATTTGTGAGTCAAAAGCAAACTAAATGCCATAAAAAAATATATTCTTTGTTTTAGTGCCCCCGCTGACACTGCGCCCATATGCAACGCATATACTGCATACCCGCTTTTTGCCCCCCTGGTTAAGGGTTAGGGTTGGGGTTGGGGTTAGTTGAAGGAGAGGATTGTGCACATCCCAGGGAAAGGTGCAGAATGAAGGCCAACTGTAGTTTTCAGAGTGAGAAGTCCGCACATTTAGAATCATTTCTGTTGTATTTTATTATTTCATGGCAGGATAACATTTCAACCTCAACAGTCTTCTTCATATTTGGGGTTGGGGTTAGGCAGAAGAGTGAAGGAGTGATATGGAGAATGGGGTATTGTGCAAAAATGGAGGTAGAATTGTGAGAGAGTGAAAGGGAGGAGGAGTGCAGGAGTAAATCAGAAGAGTGAAGAGAAAGAGATGACTTGTGGAGCTGAAACACCGCTGGGAGCCCAGATGACGGTTACCATGGAAACCGCCCAAATCTGCACGACATAAACACAGAGGAATGGCAAAGCATGTAGGTCAAAAGCACATGCACACACGCGTGCGCGCGCACGCACGCACGCACGCACGCACACACACACACACACACACACACACACACACACACACACACACACACACACACACACACACACACACACACACACACAGAGCAGGAATTGTGTGTTCCATATCTACAAATGTGCACCAACACACTACAGGTGTTGGTAAATGGATCTGTTGTCCTGGGCCCAGGGAGAGAGGGGGCCCAAAATTGGGTCCTCATGACATTGTATGTTATGGGTGAAGGGGCCCTTTCAGATGACATTGTCCTGGGCCCTGCACTCCCTATCCACCCTCCCATCCACACCCATGCATCTACATACTCCAAAGCACCCAACATCTGCCCATCATCCATCCACTACTCATACCATCATTTAATCATCCACCCTCATGCCCCCCCTCCCTCCGTACTGCCATCCCTATCTCCCCTCATGCACCATCCATCTCATCTGAAGCTCCACCTGTCTACCCTAAATACACCCACCCACCTAACCTCAAGCACCACCCAATTTACCTCCATGTACCACACACATGCATATACTACAGTGTTCAGCGCCACCCATCTACCCTGATTCCACCTACTAATCAGAAGGAGGGCCCCCAACTCCTTCTACTCAGAAGCACTCTCCATTCCCACTGTCTTCTCTAGCCAGCTCCCATATACAGCGTATGCCAACCATCTAGTCTGAAGCACCCTCTATCTACACTCCACAACGCAAAACATTGCAAGCCAGTTGCAAGTCATTGCCCTGCTGCCTTAAGTTTGTTAGCTAACTCAACTCGAGGCTTAACTCAACTCAAGGCTTTCTCAAGTTGAGTTAACTTAACAAACTTAAAGGGACACTGTGTGAGATTTTTAGTTGTTTAATTCCAGAATTCATGCTGCCCATTCACTAATGTTACCTTTTTCATGAATACTTACCACCAGCATCAAATTCTAAGTATTCATTATGACTGGAAAAATTGTACTTTTCATACATGAAAAGTGGGATCTTCTCCAAGGTCCGCCATTTTGAATTTCCAAAAATAGCCATTTTAGCTGCAAAATGACTGTATTTGTTTAATACTTAGTACACTTTTATGTAAGATCAAATTTGGCAATAGGCAGCCCAATTTCAATAAGCAGCATAGTTGCAGTACCTTTTTTGACCATTTCCTGCACAGTGCCCCTGTAAGGCAGCAGGGCCACTTACGTTTTAACTGGCTGCAATAATTTACAGAACACAATTTGCTGTAACCATTCAACCCAATGCCCTCCCATAGGTAGTCCCATCACCCATGTGCTGTAACTCCTCTGAACCACCTCCCTTCTACCTACCCCACCATCTTCTCAATCCTGCTCCCATATATAGCATATTTAACCAATGTACTCTGGCACACCCTCCATCTACTCCCCATACCTGCCTCTAATCATCTAACCCCGTGCACCACCCATTCACTCCAAAGCTCCTCCATCCACACATCTCCCCATGCATGGCTCCAACCAGCTCCCATGCACAGTTACATTTAACACAGCTAAAGGAAGCCCAGTCCAAGCCTAGCGAGACCACAGCGCTCTGTAAATACACAGAATTATAAGGGCCAAAGTCACCGTTCCCCCACACGCACACACATGCACACGTACACACACACATACGGTACACACACACACACACACACACACACACACACACACACACACACACACACACACACACACACACACACTGCTCTGTAAATACGGTGAATTACAGGGGCCAGCGGGACGGGTGGGGCAGCACTGAAACCACCATCTAAAATCTGCACAGGGCAGGGCCTGCCACACACACACACACACACACACACACACACACACACACACACACACACACACACACACACACACACACACACACACACACACACACACACACACACACACACACACACACACACACACACATTTTCTCTCTCTCTCTCTCTCTCTCTCTCTCTCTCTCTCTCTCTCTCTCTCTCTCTCTCTCTCTCTCTCTCTCTCTCTCTCTCTCTCTCTCTCTCTCTCTTTCTCTCTCTTCTCCCTTCTTGAAATGTGCTTGAGGGATTGACGTGGAGCTGGGTTGGCATTCACACAGCCTGCATCAGAGATTTGCAGTACACACATAGATACACTCTACATAGAACACACCACACAACAGTAAAATATATACTCTCTCCACACACTATACACCAGTACTTTGCACACTGTACATATTAGACACCACAGTAGACACTGTACAACCCACCAGTATAAACAGTAGGGCTTGACATTAACTGTTTCACTCACTGGCAACTGTGGCTAGTGGTTTTCCCAGAGTCACTAGCCATTCAGCTATTCTACTAGCCACAGTTTTCATTTTGTTTTTGTTTTTCCTTGTTATCATGATATCTAACCTCAGAAGATGAGGTGCTAATTAAAGCAAGAAAATAAGTGCACAGCTTTCTACATGGACATAAATTAAACAAAAAGAAACTGAGTAACTGATCGCAAATCCACACTTGATGCACAGGAGGCAAACAACACAACATAAGCTACTGTGATATTACATGCCAAGGAATAAACAACTAGCCAAATTGGCCAGTGACACTGAAACTATTACTAGTTGCCAAGTCTTACCAGCATTTAGCCAGTTGGCAGGTGCCAGTGTCAAGCACTGATTCACAGTACAGAAGCACTGGTAGACACTAGGCCTACTGTCCACACATCCTCACCTTCCGGTGTTCCAGTTCACACATCACATATTATACTGCCGTACAATTTCAGAACGCAGTAACTCAAGAATGGTTGAAATTGAGCTTAGACTGGAAATGGGCTTTAAGATACCTCCTTTGTCTCCTGTGTCAAAAAATGTGGTACAACTTTGTCCCATTTCAGAAAAAAAATACAAAAACTGATGTTACTGCGCTTTCTTGTTTGAAGAGGTTACGTCGTACAAGCCAAACATGCAGTAGGCCCAAGTCATGTGTAGTTACTGCACTTATCAACTGAAGCCGTGGTTTGGGAATACACAGTAATACCACAACAGAACGCAGTAACCTCACTTTTTAGGTAAAAAAAAAACATGAGAACGATGTTTTTTTTTTCTTGTGTGCATACATTTCCACCATAAAAAGTATTATATGGAAGTGTCATCACCACTTTATCTCCAACACAGTTGCCCGGAAACAGAAAGGGACACTGTGCAGGAAATGGTCAAAAAAGGTACTGCAACTATGCTGCGCATTGAAACTGGGCTGCCTATTGCCAAATTTGATCTTAACACGAAAGTGTACTAAGTAATAAGCAAATATTTTCTAGTATGGTCCAAGTGGAGTCATTTTCGCAGCTAAAAGTGGCTGTTTTTGGAAATTCAAAATGGCGGACCATGGAGCCCTTTTCATGTATGAAAAGTGCAATTCTTCCAGTCATAATGAATACTTAGAATTTGATGGTGGTGGTAAGTATTCATGAAAAAGGTAACATTAGTAAATGGGCAGCATGAATTCTGGAAACAAACAAACTAAAAATCTCACACAGTGTCCCTTTAAAGCCTTTTTCCCTCAGTTTACCAGTAAGCTAAGATACTGCATTCAGAAATTGTAGGGCAGTATAGTACACAGTCACACATCAAACTACTCTTGTACACACCACAGTACCGACAGAAAAGTGAACACACAAAACACAATACAGTTCACATTCTACACCTACAGTCACTATACTACGCAACACTGACACTACACTACAGTACACTTCCCACACAGCAGTTGCCACACTGCAGTTCCTAAAATACAAAATAAACAATTCAATTCAGAACACAAACTACTACAACCATCCAACATTTGCACATTATAGTAACAGTGCACGCACTATGCAGTACAGTTAACCCATTAGGCCTATAGTTAATGCACTCAATAATCCATAGTACTGTGGGCAGTGTCCTGACCTGGACATACCAAGTGAAAGACTCACAGAGAGAAAAGGATAGGGAGAGGGAGAAAGGTCCACGGGGAGAAAGGGAGAGTGAGAGAGAAAGAGGGCTTCAGGTTTGTCACTGGTATGTCAAATATGACACCTGCCCAACTCGATTACAGGGGTCAGGACAATGGGGTCAGTGTTTATTGTCAGGGTCAGCTTTAGACATTGTCCATTCAGTGGGGCTGCTAATAGCCTTAACCGCATCTCTGCTGTCACTTTTACTGCTGAAAACCAACAAACAGACCTACACCCCCCCTTCTCTCTCTCTTTATCTCTCTCTCTATCTCTCTCTCTCTCTCTGTACATGTGTGTGTATGTGCGCACATCACTGAATACCCTGATTCTCATTGGTCTATATGTGTGTGTGTGTGTGTGTGTTTGTGTATGTGTGTGTGTGTGTGTGTGTGTGTGTGTTTTTGTCTGTTTGTGCATGCACATGTTCCATTATTCCAATGCACGACCACCCTGCTAGCTAACGCAACCCCACCCAAGGGCTGAAGCCAACAGCCTGGCTTCCTCCACCTGTGCCCTGGTCATCCGTGCCCAGCCCGAGAGACTCCACTATAAATAGTCCAGCCATTGCCAGTCGCACAAGATTAATGCTCATATAATCTGAAGAAATCCCATCTAACACCAAAGACATCATATTGGAATATGCGTTGTACCTCCATCATTTCTGTTTGTCGTTGTGTGTGCGTGTGCATGCGTGTGTACGCGTGTATGTGTGTGTGTGTGAGAGAGAGAGAGAGAGAGAGAGAGAGAGAGAGAGAGAGAGAGAGAGAGAGAGAGAGAGAGGGGGGCGTTGTTTAGGGTCACTGAAAACAGCATAATAGGCCTATCTCTTTTTTAAATGATCAGTAGCTACAGAATAATAAGCCAACTGGTTGCTGTTGTTGGGAACACAGACAGATTATTTCCGGAACTAATGATGTTTGTTATCTCTGCTTACTCTGCTCCGTGTAGGCTTACATTTGTAGAGTTGAGTAGAGTACTTTTATTAATCCCGAAGGAAATAAAGGTGTCTGTCAGCTTACATAAATACACAAATACAAAACATACACAAGACATTATACACATAATTGAACATTACAGGAAAAATATATATTGAGTACTACCGCCACACATTATCTCACATACACACATGTTCTCTCTCTCTCTCACACACACACTCACACACACATTGTCCCACACACACACACACACAAACCCACCCCCAACCCCCCTCCCACACCCACACCCACACCCACACCCACACACACACACACACACACACACACACACACACACACACACACACGTCCCTGCACAGACACAAGGTCCTGGTAGGGTGTCATGTTGCATACATTCACACTCACAGAAAAACAAAATAACCATGTCAAGTACACATACAAGAGCCAAAGAAGTTCTAATTATTGTCCATGCAAAAGCTGTGTAGTTCACGGCAGCTATTCCAGGGGGTGAGGTAGCTGAGGTGGGGTGTAGTGGGTTATTGTCCTGTATTGGGCAACCCTTAAAGTGTCCAAGGTAGTGTAGGCGCTTGCTCCGGGGGGTGGGGGTAGGGGGTGGGGGTGGGATGAAGTGTAACTGTTCAGTAGAGAAAAGAATAGGGAAGGGGGGGGGGGTGTAGTGGCTGCAGGTTGAGTGTTCCAGTGTGGGGGGCTAGTTTATGCAGTCCAGTCACCAATGACAATCTCTTTAATTGTCTCTTTCTGTGTGGTGTTGAAGAGCTGGATGGCCCTGGGGACAAAAGACTTCCGTAGTCTGTCTGTCCGGCAGGGGAAGGCCCGGAGTCTGTAGCTGAACAGGCTCCTCTGGTTGGCCAGAAACGGGTGCAGGGGGTGTCTGTCATTTTCAAGTATTGAGTCCAATCTGCTAAGTGTCCTTTTTTCGGCTGTGGTTGTGAGATCCTCCAGTTCCATACCCACCACAGACCTAGCTTTCCTCACCAGCCTGTCAAGGCGTCCAGCGTCCCTCTTCCTAACACTACCTCCCCAACAGGCAATAGCGTAGGTGAGGACACTTGCCATGACAGACTGATAGAACATCAGCAGGAGCCTGTTGCAGACATTGAAGGATCTAAGCTTCCGTAGGAAGTAGAGCCTGCTCTGCCCTTTCTTGTAAAGAGCATCTGAATTGGCAGCCCAGTCCAGTTTGTTGTCCAGGTGTACTCCTAGGTACTTGTAGGTGTTGACTGTCTCCACTGTCTCTCCCTCGATAGAGACAGGCAACAGTGGAGCTTTATTGGGGAGAGAATGAGCGGGCTGCTCGCGCCACCCTGCCATGACCACTGATTATCCCCTAGCAACCACCCGGCTGTGGACAAGACATCCTGTCAGCGATGTTGTTGCCACCCTTCAACTGACTAAAATCGGTCAGTCTCTTTACACACGTGCAGTCTTATGCACAGATCGTTTCTTTGTGACAACCTGTGACAGAACAGGGCAACATCGGGGGTGAATTTTTAGGTTAAGTCGTTTCTGAGGAGGCATAATCTCAAAGGATGTGTTTGCTACTACCTTGAAGCTGCTGTGCGCGCCAAGCAAGCATATTCATAGCTCTCTCTCTCTCTCTCTCTCTCTCTCTCTCTCTCTCTCTCTCTCTTTCTCTCTCAATACCATCTACGAGTAAAGTTAAAGGAAGCTGAGCCCTTGGTGTCTGGTATCCCCTACCTGGATCCCATCTGACCCGCCCCTCAGCCCACCTATCCTGTTTCACGGGAAGCAGAGCACCGGAGTACTGTTGTGTGTTTGTCAACATGCTCACGACCATCACGGCACTCTCTGCGGCAGCCTCCATCCATTTGGCTATGGGGAACCTTTCCTGGCTTCTAGTAAGCACCTAGCTACAATCCTCTCTGGTTCCTAACCACGACACGTTGGCACTTGGCGAAACAGCCAAGTGGACCAGTCTGGTCTGCAAAGGGCATGATGCACAGAAAACAAACCTCGTCAGAAATGTTGAGACTTCCCCACCCCTGGTCTCGGGCCAGGTGAAAAGAGCATAGTGTTTGTTCCAGACACCCTGTCAAAATAACAATATCCTCAAGGTTCTTCAGTTTGCTTTTGTGGGGAAGTCTGTTAGGATGACACAACCATCAGTCTAAACAAATCAAAATAAGTAGGCCTAGGTTACTCTTATAGCTACTACCATGTGTGCCAGTGTGTAGGCAAGTCTGTTAAGTTGTGCATGCGTGTGTTCCTGAGATTGTTTGCGTTTTAGCCCACTCTTTGCCTGGTAAAGTGTAGAACTAGCCTGTGTTTACGGGGAAAGAGGCAGACGCACTCCTCAAACAACGTCAGCTACAAACGCACCAGAGACCGTAAAGAACCACGCCTATGAGTCGCTCCAGCGCTTCGACTGGGAGTGTGCGTTTTCAGGCGGATAGTCTACACGGTGGTAATATTCTAAGTAGCTTAATGTACAAACGCTCAAACACAGTGCGCTCACCTACACCCCTCCATCAATAGCCTAAGCTATGGAGTGGTTCCCCTTGAATGTGGCTTAGGTTATTTAACAAATAGCATCATGACAGTGATGTGTAGATCGTTAAGTTTTTGAATCGACCACTGCAACGCATCGCCTCGCAACTACAAGGAATATTGAACTACAAGGAAAAAATACGTAACATCGCTCACACCTTACAAACTGGCTCAGCAAAAAAACAACAACAAAAAACAAAACAAAAACCTAGGCAACACCAATACAGTCGCGCCACCGTCTTGAACCCTCGACTCTTTGGCTGCACATGCAAACACCAGTCAAATCATAATCCGTCCACACACAGGGTGGATGTGCCAGGTAGGCAACCAGACAAAGGATTCCTTTCCTGAAATGCCCAAGGCGACTGAACCAGCGTTTGCAAATGTACTTCCAATGTTTTTCTTTACTTTTGCAAGACTAGTACACCGTGTTTGTTAGTAAAAACTATGGAACCACGGGAGTGGTGATAGAGGCGAGTGCAGGCAGAATGGTGGTTGGCTGTACTTACGTTAGGCTCAACGGGGTTTTCAAATAGGTTTAAAACTTCTCCGTGGTAAAAAATGGATCCTGTTGTTGGGGGGGAAAGCGGCGAATTGTTGTCCTTAGACGCTGTAAATGCCTGGGAGAATCCACCTGATGGCCGCGGCCAAAGCGGGCTTGCTCTGTGTGCCTCTCCAGCACCACCACGCTTTGAACAGCTCCATTGACGTCACCACTACTCCCCGATACCACGCCCTAATCATAACGACCGTGCCAATCACCAGATGAGGGCGAACCAACCATCTCCATTTCGGGGTTGCATTGGAATAATTCATCAGAGCACAGGCCTACTTATTTACCACCAGAATAGTATATAGGGCCCTATCACTTGCAATCTCTATTATTGACCTATATGGATTGTATAATAGCCCAATGAGTGTAATGATATGCCAGTTATGTTTGACACTTAGTCGTTGCTTAATTGAAGACAATTATTTTTGGGTTTCCCAATGTCCTAGTGTTAGCCTACTGTACATTCTTTTCTATCCTCTCATGCCATACAGGTAGCGTATATAAAGTCTAGCATTTTAAAGTAGGCCTAATACCTTTATGACACATTCAAAGGTACAATGTGCTGGAAATGGTCAAAAAAGGTACTGCAACTAAGCTGATCATTGAAACTGGGTTGCCTATTGCCAAATGTGATCTTTTCATGAAAGTTTACTAAGTAATAAACTAATATATTGTAGCATGGCCCAAGTACAGTCATTTTTGCAGATAAAAATGGCTATTTCTCGAGATTCAAAATGGCGGACCATGGGGAAGATCCCCTTTTCGTGTATGAGAAGTGCATTAGTGAATAGGTAGCATGAGTCCTGGAAATAAACAGCTAAAAATATTGCACAGTGTACCTTTAAAGTCATGTTCCAGCTGTTGAACCACCTCTGTATATCCTTTTGTATGTGCCGATAATTTAAAAGTCTTTTTGTTACGTTACTTTGAAAAGAACAGATTTTATTTCATGTGGATGCCTTTATATTATCTTTTTTATTGTATTATTGTTTCTACCAAAGACCTAGTTTCAATTATCTTTAGCCAACTTGATTTCCTGATTCATTACTGTAAACAAAAAGTGGTGTGCCTCATAGAAGAGCTGGCATTACACTGTAGCTATACAGTAGCCACTATCAATACCATCAAACACATTGTTCCATTATAGAAGGAAAACAGTCCAAAGGTAGTGTGAAAACAGGCTACAGACAGATCGCTTCAGCATTTTTATACCGAACATTAACAGAGCTACAAAATACTACAAAATGATTTAGGCCTATGTGAATTGTGTTTTTATCATTACAAGATGTCTGATATATTACTGTAACATTACACTTACAACATTAACATATGCAGCCTAACCGTTACAGTAGGGAAACTGGGAAGAAGTTGTTATCGTAACTTGCTGTAGGGGAAGGCTGGAATTATGTTGAGGCATTATCACACATTTCTAATCTTCAAACATTTCTAGATGATCATGTCAACATGGACCAAAATATATTGTGGAAATAACAACAAAGAATAGGCCTAACTTTCAAAAAGGACACTTTTTGTCTCGTAGGGCAAAGTTAACACTACCTTGCCCCTATCTGTGCATGCCAATGGCAACATACTTCGATTGTGTTCAACATAACTACAGGCAGAAATACATTTTCATCATGTTTTATGAATCTGACTCTCCATGTGACTGTGGAACTGCACTATAGGACTCTGAAGCTGCACTACCCCACCCCAGACTGGCCTGTGAACTGCACTATATGCCTTGTCAGGCCCATTAAAGTCAATAAACACAAGACTTTTGAAATTTGAATTGCATTGTGGGTGCAAGCAGCTGATGCGAGCTCTGGCCCTGGTCAAAAGAGGATGTCTGGTTGTCAGTTTGTGGCCAAATATACAGCTGTCGATCAGCGTTAATTGTGGGGGATTGTTAATGACAGCTGTCAAAAATTCACTACGTCTCATGACCTGTTCCACACTGCAGTGGCACTGCACTTTACCATGCCACCAGTATTGGCAGCAGAGGAAGAAAGTTGATATGTCTCGTATCACACACTTGTGTCTGTGCACTGAAGGTTAGTGCATTGCAAGGACTATATTAGATAGCATGGTATACTTACGTCATCAGAGCGTAGTACGGCATGGCCGCAAGGGGAGTCACTTTCTTCTTCAACGGTCAGTACTGCCGGCATGGTAAAGTGCAATGCCACTACCGCCAGGGCTGGAGTGTGGAACAGGTCATAGGACATTGTGATTTTTTTATCAGCTGTCCTTAATCATCCCCCACAATTAAGACATCCTCTTTCAACCAGGCCGGAACTGGCAGCAGTTGCTCACACCTACAATGCAATTCAAATTGTGGAGTTTCCGCTGTCATAATTTTATCCACCATGGCGTTGCACCGACTGCCCATGTGCACTGTGTCCTCAGGCTATGGCCCCATACTACACCAATGCATTATCCAGCGCGAGAGCGTTCTTATCCATTCGACAAACTTTCTTTGGTGCATTGTGCACACAGTGCACTGAGGTATTTAGTGCATGGTGTCGTGGAAAAGTTTGGACACTATGCACTGTGTCCTCACTGGAAGTGACGGTGGCATTAGCTCGCCAAAATATTGGTTGACTACTGTTTACATTACACAGCATCTCGTGCTTATTTACTTTTCTTTCACCCCAAGTGGCAACTATCTCAAATACAATACTTGGCTTGGCATGAAAAGGTTGGTGTCTCAGCAACATTACTTACAAAGTTAAGGCGAGACACTGTAGGTGAATAGGGTATTTTTTTTAACTTGCAGATATCAATATGAAACTTTACCAGTTGATCACTCATTTAAATTGGAGAAAAAAATGTATTACAAGTTTTCTATATTTTGTGTTTTAATATGCTAATTAGGCTATTATCTAATTAAATATGCGCTAATTTGCATAATTTTTGATGCAACGGATCTGACCACCTTAAAATGCCAGCTTCAAAATTTCTTTTTTATTTGATTAATATAGTACATACAAACATATGTTCAGAGGGAATTATGGCTATCTCCTTTTGTTATCCAGAAAAAGAGAAAATACTGCTAATAACCTTAAAAAATGCGATTTTGACCTATTTTTATGCAAATAATGTCAAATAAATCAGGCCATGAATGACATATCAACAAATCCCTCTGAATAAACATTCACAACATTGCTTGGAATAAGACTGTAAAGTATGGAACAGATTGGTTGAGCGAAAGTGGAGATTCGTCGCGCAGAGCGGGAGAAAAAACACATTTTGAGAAAACGGCCTTCAAAGATTTGTATGGGGGAAAAAAGTGGATTACATCATCATCAACAACTTAACACAGCATAATTCATTACAATAAATGTGTAGTCTACATGCCCATGCCAAGCACCATATGTCAGACCCTCTTCTAGCTCCTACAGGGGTTTCTTGACCTTTTAGGCTGTGTTGTTACTCAATGACGGATCATGATACTAAGGTGCAGAGGCCCATCATAATGAACGTAGACATGACTATTGAAACTTTACCAGTTGATTACTCATATTATTTATATAGTAGGCTACTCATGTTGAAAATACTTTGGATGTAGCATTTAGTGCATTTTTAATATTTAACTGTTGTAGTTTAGCCATATTTTATTAAAAACACTCTAATTTGGGTATACCAATGTGTTAGTATAGGCCGTAACAGACCACTGAAACGGCCCGATTAAAAATCACACAAACTATGGAGTAGGTCCATGGATGTTATAGCATCAGAAGTTCATTTTAAGCTCTCTAAACATGTATTACTGACCATAAAATCCTAAAGAACACATGAAAGGGCCTTGAATGATTGGGCTGAAATTGAGGCCTATCTAGGCCTATTAGACAGAACAACCATTACAACGTAGGCTACCGTCCAGTATAGGCCTACTCATTTGTGACTGCAGTTATATAAAGTATGTTTATTTTTTTATATCTATTATGGTTTAAGTAGGCCTATAATTATCATTGATTTACCCATTGTCATTGTGACACAGCACTCCACAGCACACAAGTGATCACTGCACACAACGAAATTGCATTCATGCCTCACCCGTGCAAAGGGGCAGCCATGAATGGCGCCCCAAGGGAGCAGTGCGGTGGGACAGTATCATGCTCATGGTAGCTCATGGAGGAGGATGGGGGAGAGCACTGGTTAATTACTCCCCCCACCAACCTGGCGGGTCGTGAGTCGAACCGGCAACCTTTGGGCTACAAGTCTGACACCCTAACCGCTTACCCAATGACATGACAAGGTTGGCTTAGGCTTATGGACAAACCGAAGGCTGCCTTTAGAAATAGGAACATTTTAATATACTTGTAACTTGTTATGTACTCTCTATGACTTGTAATGGTCTTTATTTGCTAGATGCCAGTGTTTTGCAACAGCCTACATGATAAAACGAAATTGGGATACTTCTGTCTCATGGAAAAGCCTGTGTACATCACCGGGCCAGTAAATAGCCAAGGTCTATTTTTATTTTTTTGTTTTGTTTGTTTGTTTGTTTTGTACAACCTCACATGGTAACATTGAGGGTATGAAGTCAGAGATATCATTGCATGTTCTCAGATGAACTGCACACCAGATAGCCTATAGGCCTATTAGGCCTATAATGCGCTTTTTTAGGGCGAAGGAACTGGAGAGACCCCTGACAGGCAATCCTGCTTTTAGGATTGTGTCTATGATTTTTTTTTTGCCACTGAATTGAAAACAGATCTTTTTTTGTGTTATGCCATGTTGTTACTCTTATGAATGTTTTTTTTTGCATTCATGAAATTGTAGGCTAATAAATTATTTATTTTAGCCTAATCTAATATTATATTTTCTTATGTTTACTACTAGTGGTGTAACATAGCCTACTTAGGCCTACCTGTCATAATAATGTGTAGGTCTACATCCTACCTAATACTGTAGGCTACATATTATTATTACTAGGCCTACATTATTATCATCAAGTCTGTAATCATTCATCTTTCTGTAACCTAGGATACCTGTAGCCTAACTCTTTTGTCATGTCGCTGGTACATTTTCAAATGAAGGGAAGGGATCCCCAAAGCCCTGCTGATCTTATTCAGCGCAGTATAACTCATGCCCAAATCGTGTGCCAAAAGCGCTGTGCGCACTTTTACATCGAAGGCGACATCTCCACAGGTCTGCAGTCGTGTGGACGCATGTCGCCTGTAACCACCCTTTGCTTTACAACTGTTGCACTCAGAAGCAGACTACTGCAAAAGCCCTGGTTGTTTGGATGACTGTTTATTGACAGATCCGATTCGGCATAGTTAGGACACAGATGATCATTATCATCTCATTTAGATGAGAGACGGACCTGCTGGGTCTCGCACTCCTCACAGTTTGCAAACAACTTACGACCGCACGTGCTGTTCCCTGGACGATTATGTGCCAATTCGGCCGGCTGATATATTATCACGGACCTTGCTAAACACAATTGTGTCTTTCTTTTTGTAAACTGTTTCGTACAGCAAAGATATTTTGAAGTTCCCGCAGCAAGCTAAGACAGAAATGTAAAAAAAAGACAACACGTGAGGCACTGGGCGAATCACGTTAGCAGAGAAGCACCGCCAGCCAATGAATCTACTTTAGTCATCTAAAGCCCCCTTCAGAGAGTCAGGATTGGTTGCTGAAAGAAAGGAAATGCCCATATTTGGATAACACAGCCTTCTGACCGAAACTCAGTGCTTTAAAACCATACCACACATGACAGATGTCGTGCAAAAAGTCAAGACGCGGAACGCGGCCAAAGGCAGAATTCTTGGTAAATTTAGGCGAAAATGGATGCCGTGGTTGAACAAAATGTGCTGAAACAGACACTTAAATGTGTAATTTTAACGTTTTCTCTATGGTAATATGAAACATAACAAGTTAAAGATGCAAATTAGCCCAAAATCTCAAATTTGACCAGGGCATGAAAAAATCGATATTTCACCTGCCGTGTCTCGCCTTAAGAGACTCTTGACCAAACTCTTCTACTGAACTGCACTCCACATTTCTTCCGTATCGTTAACAATATGGCGGCCATTTAGTGTGTGCAGTGTCCATCGTTCAAGCATTGCGTTTTGACCGTTGATAGGACAGCATCCGGGCACTTTCAGTGCACTGAATTTACCAAAATGTTCAGTGTGAGCGACCTACGCACTGAAACATACTGCCCATAATGCACAACTGCACAATATGAGACACAGGAAGTTACTTTGTCTCATATCGTGCACTTATGTCAGTGCACTGACGGTTATGATGTCTTTAGTGCAGTGTCGTGGACAGGTTTGAGCACTATGCACTGTGCCCTCACTGGAAGTGACAGGTGAGCATAGCATTAGCTTCCTCCCAACTGGCAACTATCTTGCATACAGTACGTGGCTTGGCATGAAAAGGTTGGTGTCAAAAATATTGAATCAGAGCAAGATTTCGCAAAACACGCCCACTCAATGCAAAAGCGTGTGCTCAAGTTGGGTCTCCTAAGGGGTCGTTGTCCCCTCCTTCTTCTCTTTTTGAGGTGTTTGCGCAAGATGTGCTCTACCGCCATCTACACTGTAAAAAATGCCCGTTGAAATTACGGCAAAAAACTATCAAATTGCAACAGTCAGTGACCGTAAAATGTAAAACAGTTTATCTCTGTACTAAATATGGCAAGCCACTATTTAGTCAAAAAGCGCTACATAACTTTATTTTTGACAGGTGTCATATGTAGAAAATACTGGACTGTTCTCTGTAAACAAAGATATTGGAAAACACCGTTAAGTGAGATGAAGTAGTCAAGAAACGGTACATAACTTTATTTTTCACTGGTGTCAATATGTAGAAAATACTGAACTGTTCACTGAAAAGAAAATATTGGAAAATACCGTTAAGTGAAGATGAAGTAGTCAAGAAACGGTACATGACTTCATTTTTCACTGGTGTACACATATGTACACAGCTAATCTGCCAGAGTTAGATTGATCAGAGTTAGACTGGTGTTCAGCCAAAATCTAAACATCAAGAGTTGTAGCAACACTACAGAGTGTTATTTGACTCCTCTGGATCCGAGTTGTTGAGCTAAGAGAGCTAGAGAGTTAATGTTTAACTCCCTAGAGAGTTATGAAAACACGCCTCCCCAATTTCCAAATGTTTTAGCAACATGAGCAGCCATTTTTGTTGAGTCCCCTATAAGTGAACCAAACTCAATCCTCTGTTAGTGAACCAAATTGTGAACCAACAGACAAAGAACTCTGTTCTGCTTTTCTTCACATTGTGTATACTACAAAAAGTAGGTGCTCTTTCTGGTCGTGTTAGGCTTTTTGTCCTCTTTTAGTCCAATAGATCTCTTGTGATTGCACTTGTTCCAGGTGTAACTTGTCAAACCACTGATAGGCTGGTTGTAACAGGCAGAGTTTGATGTCAACACGGTATTTGATTAGTAGCCATCAATGAGTATTAACTTAGAGTACAACCCTTTGCATGTGTTCTAGTTCATCCTGCGAAAAATTCTCCACCGCAATATTTTTTTTCCCTTATTGGACTTTGAGGCTTTGCCATCAGAGTTTTCGATTGAGAGGCAAATTGACACAGTAAACCTCTTCAAAATTCAGAATATCTTTTTTTGCATTCCTCCTACCCAACAGAAAGCAATGGAGGTTATAATGAATTAAATATTAATTACTCCACAGAAAACATATTGCCTGTCTGCTTGGCTCCAGGTGCCTCCACGTTGTAGATTTGACAACAATGAAGCTGGCAACTGAATAAACTGTGCAACAGCTAAGGACTGCAAATGGCAACAGTTTGAACATTTTGCATTAATTCACTGTAACTTATTATTTATCCGGTAACAGCCTACAGTTTAGCCTCATTTAATGTGTAAAATATACCTATAGACTAGTATAATCTGAAAAAGTCTACCTGGGACAGTAATCCCTTGATTTAGTCTCTTAGAAGTAGCCCAGTCTATTTGAAACTGTCATTCTACCCCATCCAAATCAATCTATCAATCAATTCCTGACCTCACCTGAGTGCTAAGGGCTGTCATGCAATGATTAACTTACTGCCTGCACCTGTCAAATGCTTAATCACTCGGGTCACATGGTTCACTTGAACATGTATTTAAACAGGGACTGTTGCATTGTACTGCTCACTGGTTGCTAGCTAGCTAGGTGGCTGGCTGGCTGGCTGGCTGGCTGGCTGGCTGGCTGGCTGGCTGGCTGGCTGGCTGGCTGGCTGGCTGTAAGGCTGGCTGTAAGGCTGGCCTGCCCTCGCCTCGCCTCGCCTGGCCTGGCCGGCCCGGTTAGCAGGTCACGTTGTAAGGGTGGCTGCATGGCTTGCTAACTAGCTTGTTTGTTAGCTTGCTTGCCCCGCTAGCTTTGGCCTTCATTTTCCTTAAGGTTATTTTCAGGCCTTTTTTAAATAAAGAATGGATTTGCATACCCTTCATTGATGATACTAGACTGGTCCACTTGCCTGCACTAGACAATCTGGCAATTGGGCATTTATTTAGGTATCTAATTAAGTTGATGTTTATTGGACTCCAATTAGTTGAATCAGTCCAATCAGTTGTCTGTGATTGCAACTCTATAATTGGACTCACCTGAGTATAATCAGTCCAATCAGTTGTCTGATTGTAACTCTATAATTGAACTCACCTGAGTATAATCCATTTTTACCGTAATTTATTTAATGGTACGTTTTGGCAACCACTGCTGCCATAATTTTACCGTAAAATGTAAAAAATAATAATACCGTTATTTATTTAACGGTAGGCTTTGGCAACCACTGCTGCCATAATTTTACCGTAAAATGTAAAAAGGAAATATACCGTTATTTGTTTAAAGGTAGACTTTGGCAACCACTGCTGCCAGCAATCTACCGTAAGAACAACAGTTCTTTTTTTACTGTGTACAGCGCTAAGGGGACTTCATTGATTCTTAACCTCAGGACTCCGAAGGTCTCCTAACCGAAGGTCTCCTAAAGGGGCGTTCACCCGACATAAAGTGGATACCAGAAAAGAAACAAAATGACGCCTCTTGTTAGATCTACCTTCTTTGTTGGTGTCTCAGCAACATTACATACAGAATTAGGAGACTGTTGACCATAGAACTCCACGATTCTTCCATTTCATTAACAACATAGCTGTTTAACACAGCTGTTTAATGCATGCAGTGTCCATCGTTCAAGCACTGCGTTTTTAGTCGTTGTTAGGGCATCATCTGGGCACTTTCGGTGCACTGAATTAACCAAAATTGTCAGCGTGAGCTCCCCACGCACTGAAGTAGTACTAAATCATAGTACTAAATCCCGCCCAATTCAATTGATTTCTATGGCCAAAAACTGGGCGATTTTTTTTCTCCAAAATCCATTTTTTCCCGCAGACGGCAATCC
Organism: Engraulis encrasicolus; assembly: GCF_034702125.1. Lineage (NCBI taxonomy): Eukaryota > Metazoa > Chordata > Actinopteri > Clupeiformes > Engraulidae > Engraulis > Engraulis encrasicolus. Next base: position 36,213 of record NC_085860.1, on the reverse strand, counting down.
TAAGTAGTTTTCCATGCTAGACATGGAGAGCATGGATGGTTTATATGGGATCACCCTCCAGAAATGGAGCGTACCCTGGCTAATCATCTCGCCCACTCTTTGGGGGCGGTCTCTCTGGCGACTCCAGCTCCCAAGCTGCCACATAAGTCTGATTACTTCACAGTTGGCCTCTGGGAGAGATCTTATACGCATGAACGGCCATCCGTAAATGTGCGTTACACCCCTTTGTGGGGGAAAGCAAACCAAATGTCTCATTAACTTATATGCTACATCGGCTAGCCTAAATGAACACAGTCCATGCTTCAGCCACGGCTGTCTGGCTTTATTATTTGAACAGCTTGCAACACAACACATTTTCGGCATGTTGCGCGTGAACAACGCTAGTCCACAGGTCCTTATCTTTTTTGTATATTCTTTCCCAACACCACCAATTGACTTGCATTGGCTGTTTTACCCCACAAAAGGGCGTTAACACACATGGAAAACGTCACACCGTTCATGTGTATAGATCCTCGGCCCAAACCATGCGAGCACTGAGTGCATCTACCCTGTTAACCTACCTAGACCCTCACTGAGGGCAAACCTCATCTTACGGATGTCATGCTGTATGGCACAAGCATCCAGCCTCGCTATGGCGCTAGCCGTGATTGGACTGAGGCACACATGGCTTAACCTCTCCTCCATGAATGACAGGGATAAACAGTGCTGCTAATTGGCTCACTGAAAAGTTGCTAAAAGTCGCTAGATGACGTCATGACATCACATTACGTATGACGTCACAGCGTCACGCACGGCGTGCTGAACTACAGAAAACGTGCCCACATGCCTTCATTCACAGTAGAAATGGGCGGTGCTAGCTACTTTTTTGGAGATCAGAGCTAATCCGCAGCCCTGCTTCACCGTGGGAAACGCTTCTGACGGCGGCGCAGAGTCACAATTATGTTGAAAACAATCAATTTGTCGCTGAAAATGCTCATCTTAAAAAGTCGTTTGTTTATTTGTCGCCAGGGACGTCAAAAAGCCGCTAAATCTAGCGACAAAGTCGCTAATTTGGTAACACTGGGGATAAGGTGGCAGTCATGGACCACCCCATCTCTAATTCAGGCCTCTTCGGCTCTGTCGCGATAGAGGCTATCCAGCAACAGTTTGAGGTGGTTAAAAAGCAGCAGCCTGCATTCAAGGCCATGGTCCCTTCCCGTCAAGTGACTTACACCAGGCCTACCCCAAACTACCAACGCCAGACCTCCGGCTCAGCTCCAGCGTCCCTTCAGCGGTCTCAGCTCTCATCGAGCACTGACTGCAAGGAGGGCCCCCAAGAGACTTGTGTCCCAAGCCCTGCAGGGGGAATGCAGGCCAAAGCGTATTTCAAGAAGTGCAAATGCACGGACTCCCCCTGGATCTTGCTTTTCATTCTGTGATCCCTTCGGTGGCCCACGCTGAACAGGCGCTTACTCTGAGAGAGGAGATTGCAACGTTACTCGCTAAAGAAGCGATACGAGTCTTTCCCTCCGAGGAGGATTTTTATAGCAGATACTTCTTGGTGCCTAAAAAAGATGGTGGCCTACGGCCTATTCTAGACTGAAGACGTCTCAACTCCTACTTCAGAGTCTTACGGTTTGAAATGATGACTCCAGCGATTGTTATGCAATTGGTGCATTGTGGTGACTGGTTCACTTCAGTAGATCTGAAGGACGCCTACTTTCAAATTCATATCTACCCTCCGCATAGGAAGTACCTACTCTTTGCCTTTGCCTTGGGGGTGTCTTACGAGTTCATGGTACTTCCCTTCGGGTGAGCCCTGAGCCCTCGCATGTTCACACGCTGCTTGGAGGCCGCACTTCTCTCACTACGTGAGCAAGGCGTATAAGTCTTAAGGGTTCTGCATACTTCACGTGCGCACTTTGGCGCGTTTGGCGCGAGAACCATTAATGACGTCATCACTTGCGCCAGACTATTCATACTTCAAAAGCGCTTTCGCTCGCATTGTCGGAAGTGCCCTCTGCTGTTCATGAGAGAAACGGCAGTATCTTTCGCAACTCGCAGCGTGAGTTCTACGGATGTATAAAATAGAAAGCCAAACACGGCTGCTGTAGGGCTACTGAACGTCTGACTTGTGACTTACCACATTGAAACATATATTTTTTGTTGTAGCCTACATTGCCAGATCATTCCAAGACCATGTGAGAGCATTGTTCTGGCGGCAGAATTTATAAATAGATCGCCGAACACAACGTGCTTCTGAACAAAGTAAACAATTGTTTCACCGAACAACATTTAAGAGAGAAGATAAAATAACTCTCTAGGACATTTTATTATCCTCAAAATGATGCAGGATCCATTCTGTAGTAGCCTACAGTAGTTGTAGCCTCTCTTCGCAACTCCTGCTTTGTCTGCCTACCTGCATGGTCGCTGGTGGCGCACGACAAGTTACAAAAAATGTGGGGTGCACGACGTCGTGCCACGGCAGCTCGCGCCACGGCGTGTGACGTCATTTTGGGTCACGTGACGGCGCGAGTGATGTCGCGAGTGAGGTCGCGAGTGAAGTATGAAGGAGGCTAGCGCCAGTCACGCCAAGTATGAATCCCCCTTTAGCCTATCTGGATGACCTTTTGACCTGTGCTGACTCTGAGCTCCAGGCTAGAGTGCACACAGATCTCTTGGTGGCTCACCTGCACAGTTTGGGGTTCACCATTAACTGGCAGAAGAGTTCCCTCCTTCCGGCCCAGAACATTGTGTTCATTGGAATGTCCCTCGACTCGGTCACGTACTGGACCTACCTGTCGCCGGCGAGGGTGACGGCCTTCCAGGCCTGCTTAGCGCAGTTCCAATAAGCATCTGGTCAACATTCAATACATTGAAGGTATTTACGACCCCCTCTACACTTTGGGTCTTCCTGTGAACTTTTGGCTTCTATGTCATGCACATGATTCCATCGGACATAGTCAGTAAAGTGTGATGACACTGGACAATTTGTCAGTGGTGTGACAGGACAGTCAATACAGCAATTCCATTGGAAAACACTCTGTAAATGAGAATGGCATTGAAGAATACTCAGTGCATGATGCAATTGCACAGCAGATAGACAGTAGATTATGACATGATTGAGGAAGTAAATGATGATGACATCATGCATCAATGGCTCAGTAAGCTATTGAGTCCTATGGTGAGTGGAGAGTGGAGCAGTAATGTCTCTCTCTCTCCTCTGCTTGGGGAGGAGTTTAGAGTACCTCGTGTGGATGTCTTTGGCTTGCACTGGTGGTGGAGATTGCTCTGGTCAGCAGCGTGTCCTGTCCATTAATAAGTGATGTGCTGTTTACTGCTGGCCCACACACGCCTCATCATCTTCTACAACAACAACAAACACACACACACACACACACACACACATGGAACAAGATTATGAATCACACAACTAAAGTGGCTCCATTACAATCTAGGACCGGCAGAACAGGTAAAGCCTTTCAAAGGCAGACCAGCAGTCAAAATTGACAGCGAGTATTTATACAGTTTCATGATTCCTTCAGCAGGTTTCAGGAGAACTCAGTCACTATTTACAATATGATATGATATGATGTATAATAGGCCTATCTTATCTACAGTGTTTTACTTTCTGTTTACACTGAAATTCATTTTGCGTCTCATTTAAGAAAAGACAGGATATACATGTACATGACATCTCAGAGTTGTGCATATGAAGTACCATAGAGACAAAGTTGGAGCTATTTTGTTGGCTTGGTGTAAAATTCAGGTCATTGAGGGATGTGAAATCACCACTCAGCAACAGTACATTGATGCACTAACAATTTCTGGTTAGAACTGCGTGGGCAGAAACCTGAAAAAACCCCACAACATCAAACAATATACAGAAAAAGCAATATCCTCAGACAGATACTGGCACAGATACCATCAGATACTCCAGAAAATAACCTCAACAATATGGTTTGCGCCATTCGATACACTGAGATGTGACCAGATATCGGAGAAACTAAACAACCACTTCACAGCTACAATATTGCTCAACACAGGAGAGCAAAACTGCATTCAGTAGTACAGCAAAACTACATCACAATTATAGATCACTTACACTGCAGTATGGGGTTGTTGCTTATTACTATCAATATGGGTTAGAATAGCATAGAATGGGATAGGATGGGATGTGATAGGATAAGATAGGATAGGATAAGCTATATGGATATAAGATGACCCAAATACGGCAAATGTGAGAAAACAAATCCCTAGATGCAACAACTTATATACTGTTAAGGAAAGAAATTCTCTGTACAGTAGACAACGTAGATAGTATAATCCAGGGACAGGATAGGATAGGATAGGATAGGATTGGATAAGATGGGGAGATATTGCAAATATGATGGCTTGGATTCAGTAAACGTAAGAAATCCAATCCCTGTAGACATTATGACTCACACAGCGAAGTAAATCTCATTTTTTTAAGTAATCCCTGCTGTACAGTATGACAACTGAATGAGAGATACTGTAACTGTAAGCCATTTGCTGTAGACATAAACGAAAGAAACGGAAAAGAAATCAAATCCCATGCTGCAGGCCTGCAGTAGGATAAATGGGTGAGATTCTGTAAATTCAATAGGATAGCTGAGCGAGATCCTGTAAATGTGAGAAATCAAATCTGGCGTCTGTGGTCCTCCTACTACAGACTGATGCTGAACTGTAGTCCTGTCCTGCAAATGAGAGCAGCGGCATATGGCTAGCATGTGTTTATGTGTGTATATATGTAACGACGGGTCTTTCATCGAGTACAGGTTGGCTGGCCCCACCCTCTACTTTGCTATTTCAGGATTGGGAAGCCAGCACCGCACCCCCCTTAAACAGCACCCTGTAATTTGGCTTCAATGAAAGAGCATGACTCTTGCTCTCTCACACACATGGACACATACAGACATACAGACCGACAGACATGCGCATGCACACATGTGCACCCACACACACAGACACACACGCACACACACACACACATATGCAGGTTACACACTCAGTTATATGCACATTACACACACTTGCTCATGTGCACTGGGCCACTGGGCCACTTGCTCATGTGGCAAAACGGGGCAGTTGTCCCGTGACCCCCCCCCTCCCCTGCCCCGTTTGCCACATGCACCACCCCCCACCCCCTTTCGGCTTCCATGCTTACACACACCACCCACCTCTTTTGCAAATAACTTCCACATGGAAATTAGAAGTTGCCACACAACTTAACACGCACACATGCATGCACGCTCACACACATGTACACAAACACAAACACACGCGCGCACACACACACACACACACACACACACACACACACACACACACACACACACACACACACACACACACACACACACACACACACACACACACACACACACACACACACACACACACACACACATTACATTACATTGCATTTGGCAGATGCTTTATAACCAAAGCGACTTACAAACGAGGACATAAACACACACACACACACACACACACACACACACACACACACACACACACACACACACACACACACACACACACACACACACACACACACACAATCACACACACAATCACACACACACACACACACACACACACACACACACACACACACACACACACACACACACACACACACACACACACACACACACACACACACACACATTACATTACATTGCATTTGGCAGATGCTTTATAACCAAAGCGACTTACAAACGAGGACATAAACACACACACACACATACACACACACACACACACACACACACACACACACACACACACACACACACACACACACACACACACAACACACACATCACACACACACACACACACACACACACACACACACACACACACACACACACACACACACACACACACACACACACACACACACACACACACCTTGGAGGGCCCTTCCTATCTTTGTGGGGCCCCTCCATTCATGTTAACCCTAACAATAAAAGAATGCTAAACTGTGCCCAAACCAAAACAATCCCTAACCCTAACTTGTGAGGAAATATTTTTACTTTTTAACTTTTACCAATACTGTAACAACAAAACTACCCCAGCAAAAGGAATGAAAACATGTGGGGTCCAGGAATTGGGACCTACATGGAGCGAGGGCCCCAGCATGTGGGTGTGCTCCAATAGCAGTGGCTTCACACACACACACACACACACACACACACACACACACACACACACACACACACACACACACACACACACACACACACACACACACACACACACACACACACACACACACACACCTAAAACACGCCTTTATTGTCAAAATCACGTCACGAGTGGCCTCACACACTGCGGTTGGATTGGTCGACCGGCTGCATTGCTGTGATCACGACTGCCATAATGCAATTTCGTTAGCAAAATGCTGTGTAGGCTGACTCATAAATGCCAAACCTGTAAGGATATAACTCCCAGGTTATTGTACATTTGATTTAAATTCACATTGGTTTCTCAGAACCCACAGTAATATTGTCAGGTTTCATCCAACAGCGAGCACAATTGTGAGTTATTAGCGCCAGCCTTATGGGCTGCGTTCGCTTGAAATCGCTCCTAGGTGAACTGCAGGCATGGGTTGGATGGTGAGTTTGGACACTGTATGTAAACCCACTGTGGTACACTCCATCTTCTCTGCTTCTCATTTTAGGCAAGACGAGGGAAATCTATTTCTATTGTAAGCCTATATGTCAAATATAAAAAATAAAAACTGAAAAAAACACAGCAGATGAAATAGAATAGGATAGAAAACTTGAAGGGCAAAAATGAGAAACATTCAGCAGTCTCAAGTAATTACAAGTTTAATTATAAGTAAAACACACATGCACACACACGTGCACATCATCTCATACACAACAAGTCACACAAACTTCATTGAGACAGAGAGAGAGAGAGAGGGAGATTGGGAGAGAGGGAGAGAGAGAGAGAGATCTATGTATACTGTACACCCAGAGAGTTCAGTCACTGTGTTCCTCCTTGTCTAGTCGAGGCAGCATGGACTCTCAGTGCCTCAGTCACTTTCTCCTGTTTTATTTGGAAGGAGTCTGGTTGGTCTGGCAGGCACAAAGGTTGACACATGACATTCCGCTTTAAAAATACTCTGCTGTATTTGAAGGGTAAACTTACCGGCAGCATACAGAAAGGCCTTTTCAAGTGGACTGGGATGTTCATGCTGAAACGACACTAAGATGTCCATGTAGGTACTATCATAGTATAGCAGAGGGACGGTATGGAGACAATCCATTTAGCTAAGTAGGCCTAATTACATTTACTCAAGTACTGTAATAGTACTGAGTAGCTTTGAGCACTTTGAAATTGAGCACTTTGAATGAGTAATTTGTAGTTTTTTTATTAGTAGGGTACTTTTATGCCGCTATCACACCGCCGGCGTTGAACGCGTGGAAAGATATGGAAGTAATTGACTTTGGATGGGAGAGCAGGCGGCAAAAGCCGCAAAAGCGTTTCTAGAGTCAATGGCATCAGAAGTGTCAAAAGCTGAGGGCGTCAGAAGTTGAACTTCATCTAAAAATATGTAATGAGCTCGGCGGCAGCAGGCGTCGGCCAAAGGAATGTTCACATTTTGCTAAACACGAGCTTCGGTTGCTCGAGATTCCTGGTCGAATGCTTCAGGTTGAATCTTTTGCCGCATTCACAGCAACCTGTAGCCTAGGGGCCCCGGGCCATCTTAATCCGGCCCTGGGTTTGCACAATAATAAAACAATCTGGCAGAAATGTAAGATTATGCAGGATTATCCTCTGGATTTCCACTCTTTTTCTCACTATAAACCTATTTTGGATCAATGTATTGGATTATGGCTGGAGCCAAGCAAGAGATAGAGGTAATCGAGGATGATATTCAAGAAAAAGAAACATTGAATTCTTGAAAGGAAAGGTAAATAAAAAGTAACTAAGTACTTTACTCAAATTACATTTTAAGTGAAGCACTTTTCACTTTTACTTGAGTTGATTTTCAGATGGGTTCTTTTACTCTTACTTGAGCAAAATTTAGAAAAGTTAAAAATACTTTTACTTGAGTATTTTTTTTCTGTAGTTTTTCGACATCTGCCATTTTGTATGATATGGCAAGAGGCACTTAGGTAGCAGAGGCAAGTATGGACACTGTAATTTAGTATCCTAGTATGGGGCAGTTATGGAAAGTGCTGAGTGAGTATGTTTAGTGTGGCAGGGGCTAAGTCAAACTAAGTCAAATAAAAGTCAAAAAAGAAAAAAGCTTGTGTGTTTGAAGAGCAAATTTACAGGCCGCATAACAGCACAGGGAGGTCTTATGCACGTGCAGGCAGACTGCTACCAAAACGTCACTGTGATGTTCATGTTTATGTTAATACAGTAAAAGTTAAATTGTATAAAGTAGAAGTACAAGTCTCATTAAGTGGGCCTACTAATTATATACAAAAAAATATCCTTCATGATTCCATATTGTAAAGTAAGCTACCTAAATACTCCACGAAAAGTACTGCTGGTTAAATGTGTAACCTTCGTGTACCAGATAATGAATATGGAAAGTGGTCCCTGAAATGCTCCCACTCCCATGTGGTCATCATATACATCTCTCTCTCTCTCTCTCTCTGGATGAATGAGACACAGGCACACACACACACACACACACACACACACACACACACACACACACACACACACACACACACACACACACACACACACACACACACACACACACACACACACACACACACACACACACACACACACACACACACACTTTGTACTAATTCAGCACTGCGAGAGTTGAATATAACAGTCTCATGGTATACTCTACAAGTGTTGAATTAACTGAACAAATGTTCTGTGTATCAGCACACTGTATGCACTGGAGCTGCATTCTAAGTTGTCCTGCATCTGCAAGTTGTTGTGAGGGAGGATTTTGAAATGGGAGGAAGAAGTACGTATGGAACTGCTTTGCCCATTTTGTTTTTCTCTCTCACCCATTTAGTATCAAGGCCTTTCCTAAGCTGTCATTGCTGAGTTATTACAGTCGTTGGCAGTGACGCTTGGAGTCCCATACACACGCTCGCACATATTTTAGGAGCTTCATTTTATTCCGTCTTGCACATCAGCAGTTTTCTGAGCAAGTGCTTAGAATCCTAGATATACAGTACAGTACATACTGTACCACACACACACGCACGCACGCACGCACGCACGCACGCACGCACGCACGCACGCACACACACACACACATACACAGCAGGACTGTGTGATCCCCGTGGTTGCCTGTGGTGCTTAGAATCAATCAAACACACACGCGCACGCGCACACACACACACACACACACACACACACACACACACACACACACACACACACACACACACACACACACACACACACACACACACACACACACACACACACACGGTGTACAGCATTACTGTAAAACAGATTATTGGTATTCAGACTGAGATGGATTTCTTGCTCCATCTAGTGGCATGGTTTCTGGATGCACTCTAATGCTGGATGTGAACACAGGTTTCAACATCACCACATGGTGGTGCTACAGATCCAGCCACTCGACCCAGCCCCTTCTTACAGTAACTAAAAGTGCCCGCACCAACTTTGATGTCGTATAACTCCTGAATGACTAAAGCTATGAGTACGAAACTTAATGGCTTTTCCTAAAATGAAGTTGGCAACAATGTGATACCAAAAGATTAGGTTTATCATTCTTGTTTTTGCCATGGCAACGGGTTTCTAACAGGTACGCCTGACCAAAAATCACTTACAGTATATCACGAAAGTGAATACACCCCTCACAGTTTTTCAGATTTTTGTGTATATCTTTTCATAGGAAAGCATTACAGAAATTTCACTTAGACACAATGATTAGTGACCTTTTAACAACAAATTTCTTGTTCACTCAGAAAAAAACAAAATACAGCCATTAATGTTTGAACATGTACTCACAAAAGTGAGTACACCCCAGATTAAAATCCGGTAGAGAAGGGGCTGTGTTGGCTCGAATCGTCTTGAAATGAAACGAAATGAAAAGGGATGAAAAGGGAGGTCATCAGTGCGCGTTTCAACCTTTCTTTGCATTGAACTTTTACATTTTGAGTCTGCATCTGGCTTAAATAGATTGGTGTGAGATTTGAATGCAATCCTATGGAGAATATCTTGATCTGCTTCAGTAGTCACAGTGCATGTTGACATGCATGTTTCTTTTAGGTGTATTTCAGATTGCCAATGTTGACAGCATTCATGCATCCCCAAACCATGTCAGTCCCACTACCATGCTTGGCTATTGATAGGATACACGTTTTGTAAAACTCACTTGTTTACCACCACACATGCTTGACACCATCTAAAGCAAATTTGTTTATCTTGGTCTCAAGAGAGATGAACAGACCAAGGATATGGATCCCTGGAACCATGTCGTGTGATCTGAAGAGACCAAGATAAACAAATATACTTTAGATGGTGTCAAGCAAAAACTGTGAGGGGTGTATTCACTTTCGTGATATACTGTATCTAAGTCTCATCATCATCACTTTTCATATTTTTTTTTTTACATTTTCATTAGCATCAGACACCCTTGTGAACATTTGAAGTGGTCTGATGCACATAATAACCAAAATTGATTACCCAAGTTAGATGCCATTAAGGTGACATTTTGGGCAATAAAATCAGGAAATGATGTCATAATGATGTCATAATATACAATAATGACACCAAACTGATGCCATTCATAGATCTTTGACTGAAGATCATCCCCTCCAAGTTTGGTGGCCATACGCCATTCGGTTCCTAAGTTATGAGGGGGTGTGTGTGTGTGTGTCAAAAGAGCGACAAATGAGAGACAAATGATCAATTATGGCATGAGGAGTTATTTGCTGTTACTATGATTATTTGTGTCAGTATTGTCCTTAAAAGGTCAAGGTCAATGTCAAGGTCAAGGTATTTTTCCTATTCTGAAGAACTCAGCCATGTGCTTGCCCATTAGGTCATTGTTAAGAATAAGGAACTGCCACTATAAATGTAAATCTAACATTTCTAACATTTAATATTTCTTAACACTTTAGGGACCATCATATCATGAACATTTAATGAATAAATGTCATGATAAAGGCCTAGGCTTAAATTACACCCAAAACACAATAAATTAACTAAGGTGGAACATTGTAACATTAATTAAGGTGGAAGATAACACATAATGTACACACAGTATTTTGTGTTTTTGTACTGAATTTGTGTATGCATGCAATTTAGTGGGATGTGTTTTTACAATGGCTCCTCATTTTTCCTTGGCAAAATATAGTCCGTGAAACTCCAGCAGCATTTTCTATTTTCAAACTGTCCTGCACATTTACATAATTTAAGCACACCTTATGATTACGGTTTCAGGCATTTTAATGGCAGGAGTATGCAAGATGTGTGCTCCTGCCACCCATGTTGCTTAGGCTCATGCCTTATTTTGGGGTCCTTGGTTCTTGCAAGTATGTTGCAGACTCTATGAACTAGAAATGCCCCTCTCTGAATGTGCCCTCTTATAGCACTACTGATGGGAGGAAGAGCATTGATTCCATCACCACTGCTGTACATTTATACTCCGTGATCATCAAATATTACAGCTGTTGTGGTTGATCTGGCCCCAGCCCAGACACGCACCAAGTACATCCCAGCCAATGTTGCATCTTGCTCGGTCAATATTTTGGCCTCTCCAAAGATAGCAAGTACTGGACTGGATCAGAAACCATGGCTGCATGTTTAGTCCCAACCTCATGCAACCCCCCTACTCATGCAATCATCTCCTTACAGGATATGTTCTTTGATCACAGTTTTTGTCAGTGATGCTCCAAGATGAGAGACTAATAGATGGAGGGGAAGCATTCTCCGCATCTAGCCAGTGCCATACTGCTGGCAAATCTCCTGCATACCAAGTTCTTGGAAATATGGGCTGTAGTGGAAAAGCAATGCAAATATGTCTGTATCATTTGAGTCTATAACAACTTTTCTGCACTGCTTCACACGAACAGCCCACTCAACGTGCACCAGCAACCTGGCCTAAGCCTCATCAACGCAGTTCAAGAGCTCTGGAATCTCTTCACCATCAGCTGACTTTGCTGGTAGCACCTCATCATCAACAACAACAGGGCTGACAATGACAGTAGTATTGCCTCGGGTTTGATAATAAATCATGTCTGGAACTAACAATTGGATATTTCACTTGTTCTCCACAGAGGCCCGGAACTTATCAAGTTGGTGAGGAATGGGTGTTAGTCCGTTCACGCCAATGATGTCAACGGCTGTTGTTGAGTTGGTACACCGCATGCGTTCACCTTCCTTCAATGACATCTCAATGTAGGAGTCACCAGATGGATGAACACTGGATGTCAGCAGAGGGATACTGCTGAGTTGATGATGGCATTGATGACAGCACCTAAATTCTGCCAGAGGCATATGATGGATCTTTGACATGAAGTCTACCCGAACATGAGGGCAATAAGTAGACTCAGAGCTTCATTGGGTGAGATTAAGGCGAGGCTCAATTTCACTGACAAGCTTTGACTTGTTAACAACCAACAGAAGGTCACCATCTAACAGGGGTGATGCTGAAAGGACATCATGAGATCTGCTGAATATTCATGCCCTGTTCCTCAGCAATGTCCATCCTCCTATGTGCCTCAGCTATGTCTTTAGATGAGACCAATTTCTGCTCCTTTACGATGATTGCTGGTGTCTTCTATGGTTGATCTTTGTACTGCAGAAGATTCCTTTTTGAAACAGTTCCACTTATCTTATGTTCTTGAGAACTAACCTATCCTGCCAGTATAAGCTGAAAACAAGCTTTGGAGACGGTTGCGCAGGCGATGTGCGACACTCCTGTTAACAACCTGGTTGCTGAGCAGATTGTGCAGTGAAACAGGCGCATTAACGGTCAATGAGTATGGATTCTGCGAATCCACCACAAAGTCTAGCAACAATTACACATTTCAGTTGAATGTAAGGCACGGAGTGGTGCTCAGTGCATGTTGGAGGTGGCATTCTCTCCGCTTCAAAGTGGTGTTGTTGGTGAGAAAGTTGAGGACATCAGTGATCATTCTAATCTGATGGAAAGAACTCAAACTTTGTTGCAACATTAACATTGCGTGTGGCTCCTACTACAAACTGTCCTCCATGACCCTTGCATACTCTCTGAATGCTGCTCAACCTTTATGCCACCTCGCACAGCAGTAAGAGGCTACGGCAGTTACGTTCTGCAAAGATTGGCATAGGACGTTATGGTAGCCACATATTGATTTACTTTCCTTCTCTTTCAGAGACAACAGCATTTTTAATGACGGCCGCCAAATCCAGACAAACTTCAAAGAATTGGCAGAGCTCTGACTTGTCTTGATTCAAGCTCTCCACTTGCTCAATCAAGGCCTCAAACTCAAATTCTGGGCAACGTTAATTTGAAGCCAGTGAAGTGTGCAATGCCTGTACCTGTGCAAGCACTGGATAGTCTGCCTTGTCCTTGTGAGTCCAGAATACCTCCCACTGGAGAGACATGCATCAATGCATTATCTAGGCCAGAACCTCGAGGCAATTTTCCCTGATATCTGAGAATAACATGCGTCCAATGGAAAGGGCCAATATAGTGGAAGAGATCCTTGAAGTGCTCCGTCTCATGCAGGTTTCACACCAAATTGTCATTGATGCCTGGATCATCTGCCTGCGAACACTGGAAGTTGTATAGGCAGTGGCTGACAGTGGCACACTCAGTAATGGGTCTTGGTATTATAGGAAGGAAGCCAGCACGCATCATTGGCACAACAGCAGATGAGACAAGTGTGTGTACAGCAGCCTGCATCAAAAGGTCTCCTCCTGACACACCAGAGCGAATCAGGCTGATCAAGAATTCATGCTTTCCTGATAAACCTTTTGCAGTGGCAACATGCAGTAATGTTGCTTGTTTGTTTTCAGGATGCAGCAGCATATCTGGTGGTAGGGCAGGTCGAACCACTGGCTTAGCATGATCAGGTACCTCTTGGCATGGTAAATTCCTCTGCAGTATATCATCAGCTTGGCCTAATTCTGTGCCCGACACTGGAGACTTTTGAAGGTGTCTGTTCACTGAGGCATCTGGAAACAGTAATACGGTTGCATAGTGTGAACCCTTGGTACCAGAAAGTGATGATTTGTCAGCATAATCAGAGCTGGATGCCTGCCAATGTATATTACTTTACATTACATTGCACTTAGCTGACGCTTTCATTTATTCAAAGTGACTTACAGTTATTATTTTTCAGGGTATTGGTTACAGTCCCTGGAGCAATGTGGGGTTAGGTGCCTTGCTCAAGGGCACTTCAGCCATGGATGGAGATGTAGGGAGAAGTCAGGGGGAATTCGAACCTGCAACCCCTAGATTGAAAGACCAACTCTCTAACCACTAGGCCACAGATGACCCCATGTATAATGGATGTATAATCCTCCCTTGTAAGTGCTAGGTATGGTTTCCTGTCGGTTTTTCGAGCATCCCACAACATAGCTAGCAAGAAGACTGGTCAGATCTGATTGTCTGGTAGCTTGAACATGAACCAATCCTGTGAAAAGTTGCGAGAAGGTTCTTGATGTGAAGGCTTTTGCTGTGTGGGAAGCATCATATGCAATGGTGTTCGCCTTATTCCGCATTGAATGTTATGCACAAGCATTTGAAAGAGGCAGTGAAGTTGTGTACTCTTGTGATCTCTGACACACTTCTCCTCTTCTAGTGGGGGCTCCTCTCTGTGTTGACTGTTGCAGTGCATGTGCTGTCCTGTCCTCTGACTGTGTGGAAATGTTAGGTTTACATTTATAGTGGCTGTTCCTTATTCTTAATAATGACCGAAGAGGCAAGCACATGGCCGAGTTCTTCAGAATAGGTAAATGACCTGGAACATGACCTTGACCTTGACCTTTTATGGACTATACTGACACTATACTGACACAAAATAATCATGGCAATATCAGCAAATAAAAATAATAATTTTACAATGAAAGTCTATTGACATTCTTCAGAATAGCAAATTTGACCTTGGCAATGACCTTTTAAGGTCACAATCACACATTCTCCTCATGACATTTTCAGAAATGATTTCCTCTCAAAAATTTGTCAGAATTGATGTATGGCATGTGTATAAACAGTTTAAAAGTAAAAAACACAGGTTTTTGTCATAGGCGATGGCGGCCATATTTGGCGGCCATATTGTGAAAAATCTGGCACTATGGTGGACGAGCACCTCCGTGATTTTTAATGTCTAGGAACCCACTAACTCAATTCCAGTGAGAAACGCCCCCAACTCAAAATTGCGAACGGGTCTACATGGCTGGTCCAGGACTAATCAGATTGGCCTGACCTAAATGACTCAACTTCTGGTAGGCCTACTGTCCATCTGACCTCATCTACTGCAGCTCCCTCCTGACTGGTCTTCCAGCTTGTGCAATAATACCTTTGCAAATGTCACTGCATGTCACTCCTCTTTTTCATGCCAAATTGAATACAAGGCCTTGACCCTTGCCTACAAAGCTACAACAGGTTCTACTCTGGCGTATCTGAAAGCTATGCTAAAGCCCCATGTTCCTTCCAGGACATTGTCTTCCTCTACCAACCATTTCACCTTGCCCTCTACTTACACAAGTAGTGGCTCCTGTCTGTTCAGTTCAGCTGCTGAAAGACCCAAAACACCCAGTGACACCATGATTCATCACTGATGATGTGCCCTGACAAACAGCACATGGATCTTACCATAGAAGTAGTGTCTTTATCCACCCTAACAGCACTCCAACCAAACAGATCCTGAAAACATGTTAATGTCTAAACATTTCTGGGTTTCCAATAAAAAGAAATAGGTCTTTTGAAGTTAGCTAATAATGTAATTATCATGTAATAACCTTTATTTAAAAAAACCTTTGATCTTGAAAATGACACCTTTCCTGAAGTTAGATTTTCCTAAATTTTTAGTATGTTAGTAAGGACACCTGGATGAAGGCTATTGAAATCATTTGAAAAACCTTTTGTATCAATTTTTTGGGGGTTTGGTGTATTAAGGCCATAGATGTACTCGACTAAAAGGCCTGGCAGTGGGCATAATGACCATAGGGGTGCTCTGGTGCCATGTGTATTATGCACAGAGGGATGCCAGACACACACAGTGATGTACCTAAACCCCCACTGCATGAGAATTACATTGTGAAAATGTCTGTCTTAATGTAACTATAATTTACCCCATTTAAGATGATAGTTGGTCCCACTTAAAAAATAGTGTTAAGTTCTTTTTTTCATTGTTACATTTTCAGGGTTAATTCTACTCAGGGATGAATTTCTCGAAACCATAGTTGCTAACTTCATTAGCTACTTTGTTGTTGCAATGCAATTTCCCATTGACAACTACTGAAGTTGCTAACTGGCTAACAACTATGCTTTTGACACATGCACCCCAGTATTGTTGCGTAAATATAGCACTGGGATATAATTATCTCGATGTTGAGTTGAAATTACCTGGCCATCTGTGGAATTTTACACTGACTTCTGATTCATTAGTAGTAGCCTAGGCTGCAGGCTTCAGTTTGAGGATCAATGGTGACAGAACAAAAAAAGTTATGTCTGTAAAATCTGTCATATTTTGGAAGAAACATGAATTTCAATGAGCAATGGGCCAATTGTCAATCCATGTTTTGGGGAATTCTGCGTACTGTATATGGTGGGCCTTGTCATGGTTAAATTAGGGAAGCCCTGCGCTAATATTGACCATGTGCAGGACAACAATGCCCATGGAGAGCCAGGTTCCAATCTGCCCCCTATCCCACCCCTCTACCCCCTATCCCACCCCTCTACCCCCTATCCCACCTCTCACACACTACTCTAGCCCTAATTGAGGCAACAAATCACTAAGTTACTAGGCACCATTTCCTGAAATTACATTTGTAAATTATGTTCTTTTTAAATTCGTTTTTTTATCAAAATACTTTCCCCCTTGCATTTTGTATTATCAAAATAAAACAAAATACATTCAGTTTGTAGAGTATGGTGTGCTCTTATCCCGATTGTTTGTTGGCTTCTTGGGTTTAGGTGCTCTTTAGTCCAAGGTATAGTACTTCCAGGATCAAAAAATGAGAATGAATTCTCTGACTAAGGCACTCCAAATTAAAATGTCTTTATTAATCTGACAAGTCCTACATGGACATATTAGAAACAAGGCCCACGCGTAGCGGCATGAGTGCCTTCTTCAGGGCAGTAACACAAAAGAACAGAGTAGTGCATTTGTTAGAGTAGAGTAGAGTAACATAGGGTGTAGGTAAGGACAGGTGCGGACAACTAGATGATTAGTGCTGAGCTTCTCCAACTGCTGAGCCCACCTTTCACACAGCTCCCAGCAGTAAAGAGCTGTCAATCAAACTAGCAAAACAAACTTTGGGTCCGCCTCTCACTCGGTTCCCAGACAGTAAACATTCACAAAATCAAAAAAGCATACATATTTTACATGTTGTGAGACCACACAATCTATATACATGTACATGAAGTAGCCTATAAATAGATCTAGGCCCCATGTTTTCTTAAAAGACCATGGAATGCCAAAAAACAGTTACAGGAAAGGTACATACTATTTCCTCATTCAAGCCTGGAAATTCCATTGCTTTTAGTTTCCAAATCCAAAATGTTTCTCGTTGCAATAATAACTTCAGTTTGTCACCACCACATATTGATGTTTTTACAATTTCAACCCCTTGAATTTTCAGGCTTGAAGGAACACTGTGGTGTGCATCCTTGTAGTGTTTGGTCATAGAGTGATCTTCATTCTGGACTCTAATTGCATACTTGTGATCATAAAAATGCTCTTTAAGTTTTCATTTCGTCCTGTCAACATAAAAACATCCACACAGGCATTTCAGACAGTACACCACATATTCAGAATTGCAATTAATAAACCCATTCGTCTTGTATTCTCTCTCTGTTCTCGGGTCTGGCAAACTCTTGCTTTGGATAACTCCTCCACAGTATTTGCAAGAGCCACATCTATACGTTCCTCTTAACTCTGTCTGTAGCCATGTTTTTTGTTTGGGGGCTGGTAGGTAGCTCCTTAGAAGTTTATCCTTTATACATGTAGATGGTGCTCTGGAATACAGTAATAGGTGGATCTGGAAAGACATTTCACTCTGCATCATCTTCCAATTAGACTTGATAATTTGTTTCATACTTTGGGCACAACTGCTGTATTGTGTGACAAAACAAGGTCTAGAGTTAGTCTTGGCTCGGTCAGGTTTCTTATTTTTCTTTTTTTAATAGATCAGACCGATGTATTGAACGAGCATTTACTATGGCATTGTCAATTAACTCAGGAGAATAGCCTCTTGTGCAGAGCCTTGATTTCATGTCTTGAGCTTGCTCTTCAAAGTCAGTATCTCTGTCACAAATGCGTCCGAGATGCTGAAACTGGCCAAAGGGAATATTATTTTTGAGACTTTTTGACTTACTTAGACTTAGACTTCTTTATTGTCCATTAACCTTCAGGGCTATTTTTGAGTTTTTTTGAGGATTTGCACAATGTCTACTTAAATGGTTCATGTGCCTGCATACTTTGACCTATCATGAAGTGGCCAGTACCACTTGAAAGAAGGGACTCTGTAGAATCCACAGGAAATGACAGGAAGATGTTGTGATGTACTGCCAAGGACTTACAGGGGTTTGATCATCTTTTTTTCTGACAGTTTTAGAAACTCTTGGAAATTACTACATTTCAGCAGTTTAGCTGATACATTTGGCCTTGGAAACAAATTTGATACTTACTCACAGGTCTACAGAAGCTGTTTGTCAAAGGGGATCTTTTTACAGCTATATATGACCTTTCCCAAGACAATTATGTGTGGATATGTGTCACGGGGTGACAAAAGCTGTTGGTGGTCGGATCTGAAAAGTGGACATAAACAAGAGACTGGTTTTATTGTGGACTAATGAACTTGACTGTGTGCAGGTGCGAGGTGTAAGCGTCGGGAGACGTGATTGGTGCATACCGGCTGGGTAAGGGTTTTTATGCGCAGGTGATGGTCGAGCGACCTAGAGACTACCCGTCTGCGGTGCTCAATGCTTTGAGGGTCAGACAGCAGAGGTCTGAACACCCTCGCGCATATTTCAGTCGGTGACACACAGCCTACTTTGAGGGTAGGACAACACCAGGCTTAGAAGAAGACGCGCACTTCCAAACACTCTTCTTACACAATCTCCATGGTAGCATTCGTACAGAGGTTAAAGTCGCGTGTAGGCGCAAACGCCACACGGTGCTTGAAATGCGCCGACTCGCACAAATGGTCTGGGAGGCCGCTACGCCTGCAGACAGGTCTCAGCCGTGTGCTCTCAACCCATGCCATCAGCCCACGGCACAGCCCCGGCTGACGAGCTTCGAAGCAGCCCATAAAGGGGGGCCAGACAGAGATGACCCTAGGCAACACTCGACTAACCCACAGCAAAACGAATGGCACCACCAGCAGAACATTATAGCGAAAGGGGGACAGCTCCCTTATCAGCATAACAGCCACAATACGCACAACACACGTAGGCGTAAACGAAACAGAAGGCGCAACCGCCAACCTGTTCATAATCCGCACCAGTGGACTAACCACGGTTCCCATGAGTCCGACTCCCATTCTGCACAGTCATGGCGCGATGCGAATGACCAAGATTCGTCACATGAATCTGATCAAAGCTCTAGCGAGCTAGATTCACACACTCCGCGTCACCGTCGCCAGCGGCGACAGAGTTGGGTCCAGCACGACTCATCCCCGGCCCATAGCGGGACAGACTAACAGACTAACCTCAGACATCAGTCTCACAGACTAAATTTGCATACTTCGCCAAAGCCATAAATATGCATCATAAGTCTTAGTCACAGTTAACCACCTACTAACCAACACTGTACATTCCATCACACTATGCAAGATTATTATATGCGATCCCATTTTACGCACACATGCTTTTAGACAGTGCATAGGCAAGCAGACCTTTCAGGGCCCGAAGGACAGCGCAGCGCCGACCTGACTAACAGCAGCGTTATGGTAAACCAGCACGAAAGTACCATTAGAAGAATGCACTCACATCAATATATCTCATTATAGTTTTGGCAATGTTACATTTGTTTGTTAACCACACACTGGTAAGATGGAGCCCATCCATCTCTCCAAACTCACTCCACAGTGTATCCACATACACGCCTCATGCTACGGCATGCTTCACAACAACAACACAACTGACACTGACCACATGGCTATGTGATTGACAGTTGCAGACGTCAAAAGCTCTGCCATCAGTAGTGTCCACGAAGATTAGGCTAGCTGACACATGGTTCCACCACTCCCCCTCACCATGCCTTTTCTTCTCTTTCTTCTCTTTCTTTTCTCTTTTATTATTTTTCATGGTTTTGTTTGTTTGAATTTAGATTCTAGACAGATAAAATCTATTGCCCAAAGTGCTATTGCCCATTCTCAGCCCAGAGTGCTATACTGCATGGACTATTCATATGCCCATCACATGAACTTTTCCAAAGGACACACCGCAGGAACCGTCCTTGGACATCACCATCATGGACTTAATGCGCTCCAGCGCACAGTGGAATTACCATATGGACTAACATTGGACTACCACTTTGGACAAACGAACTTAAACAGGCGTAAAGTGCCATGTGCCTATCAAAGAGACACTTCAATCTCCCTTCGATAGCCAAAAGGGGGAGATGTCGGGACTATTACACCAAAGTTTAATTCATTTCCCCTCATTTTACGAATGCCCGCCATTTTGTAAGATGAGGACACCATTTTATCTCTACACTGTACCTGGTTCGAATTACATACGTGGCTCAGCCCCGCCCCCTACCTATAAAAACCCAGGTCAAGGTATGAATCTCGCCCGACGCCCGACTTCCTCCATCGAGATGTGAGACGTGCCGGGACACGTCTCCTTGGAGACGTCTATTTTAGAAATTATTGAAACTGTAAGTTATCTTGGCCAGGTTAACACTACGGTCGATATATTTCTTCCTTCAACCGGTTTTTGTTTGTATTGCATTTGACTGTTGCGAACACTGCTAGGAGAGTAGTGAGTCAGGACACACGAGGAATTCACGCGCTATAGGATAACTTTTGTCGGACAATTGTTAATCTTTTACTAACAGAAACCTCCCTGGAGTCGAAAAAGATTCGGTTGAGGCCTGATGGTCTGTCCCCAACAAGAGAGTGGACACCCGGTACAGTTGCGATGTGCACCGGTTGCGAGACGATTCGTCTAATGAATTGTTGAGAGGGGACCATTCGAAGAAAACGTGGGACCATTCGTAGAAGGCATGGGGCGTTTTGTGCAGTACCTGAGGATTTTTTGTAGAAGACCTAAGGACGTTACGTTCAACCCATGCAGACCTTTCGTGTAACTGGGCAGACGTTTAGTTTAGTCTGCCTATTTTATTAGCCTATTATTTTTATATTTTATCAAACTTGTGTGCCTACCACCACAATGCAATGAAAACAAAAAGCGAACCATGTAGAAAGTGCGTGCTATTTTTTTTAAATTAATTTTTCATTTTAGTTCAGGCTGTTTTTTTATCATTAGGCCTATTTTATAGCCTATTTCATAAATATACTATATCGTAACGGACTGCCTCTGCCTCCTCCGGAGTGAGATAGCAGCGTTACCCCCTGTGCACTACATGTGCTGTCTATAAAATGGGGTTAATTTCAAATGGCGGGTGAGACTGTCAGGAAGCAACAAGCCGAGAGAGCAGGAGAGAGGGAACCATGAAGTGTGCGCAGAGAAGATCAGCATTCGAAAGAATGCTAAGCCAGACATTGATGTGAGCTTTTCCAAATTGAGAGGGTTTTGCAATAGTGCACTACTAAACATAAGAAAAGATATTCGTTGTGTTGATATGAGTTATTTCTAATGTGTTCGTCACTGATTTTTATTCATTTTTGGAAAGGTAACGGCAGTCTTGCTGCCTGGCTGGCGGCCATCTCATAACTTAAAACTACAGTGGTTTGCACCGCTACAATATCGACGGAATGTTTTAAAATGTACAACATCAGTTTAAAGGTAGGCTTAAGGGATAATGTATTGTCCACACATGACTATAAGAAAATATTTCCCTAAGGGGCGAATAACACCCCCGACGCCGAAGGCGGAGTGCTGTTATCTCCGAAGGGAAATGTATTTTCCGTAGTCACGTGTGGACAATACATTATCCCGCTTATCCCGCCTTTACCAACATTAGAAAACATACATAGTTAACCATAGTTTATAGCATGCGCAAAGAAAGATAGTTCGTGGAACGCTCATAATTTAAAAAGGTTAACAAGCAACACGGTTTGGCTACTTTCTAACTTGTTACAGCCACATTGCGCTTCATACTGTTTGCAGGCTGCCTCGTTCACTGCGCGATATCTACTAAACTCGGGTTCATAACAGGATCATTTCTATCTAATCGGCGACAGTATTCCAGAATAAAGCCTGACCATCATCATTAGCCTATAGATCCTGATACAGGCAGAGCCTATAAAAGGGCGTTGAACACAATGGCTATGGACCTTTTCAGTAGCCTATGCTTGGGGAAGTAGCCTACATCAATATTCTGCGTCATGATTCACGGTTGGTGTTTGTATCAGCACGCCAAAAGTTACCTCACTAACGTTAATGATGTGCTTTGCTGAGTAACCTAGCCAAATATATCCAGATAATCGTGAATTATGCCAAATAAAGTCTGCCAACATGTAGGCCTATTGCCATTCTAGGAGCGATAAGGAGAATGCCGCACAGGCGCGGAGAAAGGGTTCCTTTGACACAGAGAATGCTGTGTGTGGCTGCGCGCATGCAGTGTTCAGTTTGCAGGTTTCAGTCAAATAATGGTGATCGATATGCGCCCTAGGTCCGTAAGACTAACAGTAAAACAGGGACAATGACAAAAGGGATGAATTGCTTGAGGAAATCAAAAGGGACAGAGCGAAGTTATGACAACAAATTGACGTGCACCATTATGCAAGGCGACATGTAGTTATGATGGGTTAACCAATCAGTTACCGTTGCATTAATATTAATAATTATTATTAATATCAATAATGTCTGATAAAGATGACTTCAGCGCAGGATATCAGAAATAAACAAGACAGCGCAGATGGCTTTTAATTTTTAATATGGCCACATTACGCGTCAATACGCCAATGCGTATTAGGCTATTTATCATGAAACCTCAAATCGGAAGTAGCCTTATCTTGTACCCAGCACTTTTCAAACCTTACTCGGGTTTATGATAATCGTCCGGGCCAGCACTTTTGAAATCAAACGGAAGCCCTTGCCTGCATGACATGTCATTTGCATGATAAGAGCATGGACGATCATGGACATACGATGGTACACACATAGCCACACATGCACACAACACGGTTCAGTTCAACGTTTGTTGACCAGCAAGCGAGCAGCGCAGTACCAGCTGATTTGCTCTGGAATCTCGAAATGAAAACTGACTTTTCTTGGGAAAAGTGTTGCAAGAACATTGAACTCATTTAGTGCCAAGCGTGTGTCACAATATTGTGCTGGGGATATGTGTTGGGGAGGACATTAACATATTAGGCCTATGACAAAAACATTGTCGGGGAGGATTTAGGATAAATCTTACATGTTTCCTTATTAATGGAAAATTAATTCCATGCTTTAGTATTCAAGAACCTAAACAATATGTAATTGCAGTTCAAGGGTTAGGCTATCTATTCAGTGAGGTGATATTGACACCTTTCCTCCGCGATCGCGGATAGCCCCCACTTTTGCGCTTCTCATCTGGCTGTCACGATATGGAACGGGAAGAGAGCGCGCAGTTCAAGACAAGCGGTATGACTGCAATTGTCAATACAGTAGCCTAAACAACTGTTAAATGTTCAGCGGTGTCTGTAGTCAAATTATCACAGCGGTGGTAGATGATTTTATGAAGACCTGGAGGACAAAAACCAACAGACACAATTGCTGAGTGTGTATGCAGTATTTGTAACGAATGATTCTCCTGCCAGGATAGCGTTGGACTGCAGAATAACCCATTTACATGTTGAACGTTGAGAGGAGGCGTTTTGAAAAGTCGAAGACCTATTCACGAGGATATCATAGCTACCTTTCCTTGTCAATGTCCCATGCACTACAAAATATTCAAGAACCTCATCTGCGATGGGCTAAACAATTTATTCAACACGCTTGTGCATAATATTGCCACCTTTCCCCTCTCCTGCGGTAGCCAGTTGCCTTCTCAGAAGAAGCAATCTGAATCGGAAAGAGAGCGCACTGTTCAAGACCCGCGGCAAGACTGCAATTGTCGTCCGTGGTGTCAACCTTCAGCCAAAACGGTGACAGGCCCTTTTTTATAAGATAGACCTACCTTATTCGCAGCAGCCAAAATCAGTCAGACAATAAGTGCTTACCGAGTATGTGCAGGGTAGCGAATGCTCTTCTATCAGGGTTAAGTTTGCATTTGGAGAGGGATGATTGAATAGAAGGGCTAAATTAAGTCTGAAATCAAAATGATTTAAAAAAATACGGTCGATTTATTTACAATACCCTACATGACAGAAAGAAAACGTGTAGGGGGTCAACTGAAAATAGCCATAAACTGAGGACTATAAGCAACGTCAAAGTAAAATACAAACACGAAATCAAACAAAGCTTTTTTTTAATGCGGTACACTTCAAGCTTCACAAAACCCACTGGTTAACAGCAGGTTTTACGCACACATTTCGAAGCGGTTAATCACAGATGCTGCTCTCTTCCTTGCTCTCACAAACCCCAACGTACACTGGGTTTAATACACCCTGCAATACTGCCAAACTATTATTCAATTACCATTTCATTTGTTCATGCAAAGACCTTTACGCGGCGGAGAGAGAACGCGCTCCTGTGCAGTGTTAACGTAGCAATTTAACTCCTCTCTCTCTCTCTCTCTTTCTCTCTCTCTCTCTCTCCCTCTCTCTCTCTCTCTCTCTCTCTCTCTCTCTCTCTCTCTCTACTGTAGCCATGGACTTAACACAGGTGCATGGGTTCTGTTATGTTTTCAACACTGTTAGGACCTATATTGTTTTCTGGCTCATGCGCGAACTATTGTCATTCAGAATCAGAAACATCAAAGTGTCGGCAGACAGCTTTCTCTTGTTGCTGGTACTTTGCATCTAAAATGTTACCGGAAAGTCAGAAAACTCGCTGCATGACAATGTGCTCAATGGTCAATACTTCTAGATTATTCTAGATTAGTCTAATAGCATAGACGCGCGCTCTGTCTGATTCAAAGCGAGCACAAGGGTCAATAGTCCACTTCTAGACGAATTAAACCGCACTGCTCTGATTCTAAGAGCAGGCTGTGCTTGGTCCCGCCTCTCTGCCCGCAGCTGGGGCTACTCAAATACTGTTCCAGAAATGTAAGGAGTAGAAAGTAACATAGGCCTACAGTTTGTCAAAACATGTAACGGAGTAAAGTAACGGTGTAAAAGTGAAAAAAAAGCTTATCAAAGCATTGTCTAGATAAAAGTCAAAAAATGTAAGGGCGTAAACGTAAATTGTCAAAAAATGTAACGACGTAAAAAACAACATACCAGTTAAAATGAGTAAGTACATTTTATTTATAGATTTACATGTTTAAATCAACAAAAAACAAAACTTAACGACATAAAAAAACAACATACCAGTTAAAATGAGTAAGTACATTTTATTTATAGATTTACAGGTAACACTTTATAATAATGTTCCCTTATAAAGCATTTATAAAACATTAACAACACTTCATAAACAATGAACTAATGATGAACATAACATTTACAGGTGTTTGTAAATGATTAATATATTGTATGTTAATGTTAAATTTGGTAAGTTGTTAATCATCAACAAAACATTTGTTAATGATACTTATAGAGCATTAACAACACTTCGTAAACAATGAACTAATGATGAACATAACATTTACAAAGGCTTTTAAATGATTAAGATATGGTATGTTAGCGTTAAATTTGGTAAGTTGTTAATCACCAACAAAACATTCGTTTACGATACTTATAGAGCATTAACAACACTCCGTAAACAATGAACTAATGATGAACATAACATTTACAAAGGTTTTATAAATGAGTAATATATAGTATGTTAATATTATATTATGTAAGTTGTTGATCATTAGTGAAACATATGTAAATTATTAATAAGGGAGAGTTTAAAAGATTTATGAAATAATGATTAAATTCTGAACAACACATTTATAAATGAGTAAGACATACTCTGTCAATGTTTGTAAAACATTCAGAATATTACTTGTAAATATTTTGTACACTATTTAAGTAAATGGTGTTGATGTTTATTAAGTATTTGCAAAGCTTTTTGCATCCATTCAACTAAAGTGACAACACTTTCTCATATACAACAGCTTACTTCAACATTTACAAATGATCTGTTAATGTTTTCAAATTTAACAAATTATCTACTAATATTCAGAAAGCATTTACAAAGCTTCTTGCATCCATTATTCTAAAGTGAGAACACTTTCTCATACACAACAGCTCAGTTAAAAATGTGTTACTCACCCTCACCATTTATAAATGATAATTGAATGTTTGCAAATTACTTATTAAGCTTTTTGCATCCATTGATCTAAAGTCAGAACTTGTTCTCATTTACATAACCTTACTTAAAAATGTGTAACTAATGTTTACCTTTTACAATGTATCTGTTAATGTTAGCAAATAATTTAAATAAAAATATGCAGCCCATTCAGAAAATCTTACATCAGTGGTAAATGTTAATGTTGTAAAACATGTGAAACTTCTACATCACTCCTGTGAAAATAAGTATTTCCACTCTAAGCTCTTGAGAAAAAGGAATACAAAATTTCATACACAGTCATCCAAAATCTTGAAACAATATACTGTATTTTATTAATTCTTACCATTTAGTATTGAATTCATACAAAAATGAAAAACATAATGTTAACACTTGAACTTAAACACTCCTTTATAAAAACGGAAAGGAAACGAGGGTTGTTGCACTGCACACAATTTCACATTTGGTTTTTGGCATTTTTTTCCGGCAATGATGAGCCAGTAACAGAAAAAAAAACACTTAACATAAAAACAAGTGAACAGATACAATAATGTCTTCCTCTTGTGCTACAGATAACACACACTCAAAAGCAAAAACAACAAACAAACATACATACAACAAACACTTAAACGTGCACAGTCACACACACACACACACACACACACACACACACACACACACACACACACACACACACACACACACACACACACACACACACACACACACACACACACACACACACACACACACACACACACACACACACAATGAGAGAGAGAAATAAATATGTCAATGCTTAACTTTGTACATTTTTGAAATATCATGAAATAGGCGTCCTAGTGGCCCATTGGGATGCTTATTCCCCAGCCACTCATGCCATTCTATTACTGCCAGATGCTGGCGCAGCATCTCCTCTGTGCGGTTTCCGCGCAGCCTCCACACCCGTTCCTTATACGTCCTCCAGGCTCTTTCTATATGTTGGGTGTGTGCCCCTGTTTGGGGCTCCACAAATGAGCGGCTGTGATTAACAGTGTAATGCCTGTAACCGAATTGAGGTAGGACTCTGTAGGCCCGCCACTCATCACTTATAATCGTGGATCCTCTCCGTGCATGCTTGCGAATTAGAGGAACCAATTCCCTTCTGGTTCTCTTATCGACCAGGCGGAGCACTGGCTTGGTTCCTGCTTTTTTCTTGTACACGCCCAACATCCCAAAAACCCATTTTCTCCTATTCCAGGCACCCGCCACTCTTCCTCTCCCATACTGAAAAACAAATGCAAGGAAATATGTCATTTTCACAGTAGTGTCAACAGTGCCTGGACAAGAATGGATGTCAGGGGGTGATGATATACAGGGGTTGGACAAAATGATATACGTATGTTCTAGTACAGTGGTTTTCAAAGTGGGGGCCGGGGACCAGGATAACTCAAAAAGTTATAAATGGATTTGGTTGCAACTCGGTGGAGTTGTTGGTAATGACCCAAGGAACAAGTGAGTAAAGTCTGGTGGTGATCCGGATCACGAACCGTTACCAGGACCTTTTTAAAGATTCTTCACCATTGCTGGCCTACAAATCTAGATGCCCCTAGTGACCACAAATTGAATTGCGGGCAAAACATTACAGTTTCTAACCCCACAAAAAAAGGCAGAAAGACTTTGGGTGTAACATAGTCAAATGTTCTATCAAGCAGCTTGCTTGGCGGAGGTCTGCGCTCTCTGAGTGCTTCTTGTATAATGTATGTATTATGTTTTCTGTAGTACTTGAATGGGTTTAGGAATGCACCAATTTCACAGAGTGCTGAAACTGGGTGCATAGGAAAAAGTGTGGCACAACCCATGTCAAGGGGGCCTTGGCCGGAATATACCGGGCCTTGGCTGGAATATACCGGTATCTGGGGGGCCTTCTCATGGAAACGTTTGGGAACCCCCACTTTGAAAATTATGTGAATGTTAAAAACCATCTACTTGATGCATTTTTGGGATGCCTTCAAAAGACGTTGAATGTATTTACCTTTCTCTTGTGCCGAAAGTTGCTCTCATCTATAGCGACAAATTGCTTTCTCCCCCCAATGTGCTGCCCTCGTCTGTCTTGTTCTTTCCTCATGGCCATCTCACAGACAGTGCGAATCTTTTTTGCCATCACGGTAAGAGATGTGGAACTGCCTGCGATCTCGTCCTCCATCATGTCCACCTGGCGCAGACGGAGTCCTTGAGAGAACCTTAAAATTTAGAGAAATGCAGTAGGAGCAGGACATGAGCAACAGCATTAGAGTTTCATTGTATAAGAGTTGCGTTGCAAAATCGTGTACCCAACATTTTCAACTTTTGCATTTTATTATTGGAAATGAATGTTCAGTTCAAGTCCCATCATCTACATGTGAATACTTTCCATTCAAATATTTGGAGAGCATATGTTTTAAACCTATATGAAATGCATTTTGCAATGCCATGCAATGGAATGGCCAATACAAAAATGTCAATTTCCCGACGTGTTACAACATGGATATACACCATTTTGCAATGAAGCTCTTTATATGGACTGATGGACTGTTTTTATCTGTGTTATACCCCAAGGAGAACTGGCATGAGATTGCAACAGATTTAATAGTTTTATTTTCAAATGACCCTTACAATAGGTGCTAAATCTGCTTCTTTTCCCACATTGTACCATAAAAAGCCGCCTTGTTGGTAGACCTGTCAGGGGACTATACATGTGTTTTTTCGTTTACAAACATTTGTGTTGTGAGGAGGGGCAAGATACTGGCAGCCAACAACGTTAGGTAATTTTATGACTAACAGAAGTCAGGGATTGTTTACAAATGGTAAACCCATGTATACATGGCAAGGGCGTCCAGTTCCCCTGAGTCAGATCTAGACTGGCTGACTGTATGGTGCACCAAGATGCGCTTGAGAACACGGACTGGGAGCTTTTCCGGGTATCCTCAAATGACGTCAGTGAATATACAGACACGGTAGGGTGCTACATTCAATTCCTGATAAACGATATCATAGAGACTGTCAATATAAAAGTTTACCCAAATCAGAAACCCTGGGTAGATAAAACTGTGAAAGCAGCACTTGCAGCCCGTTCTGTTTCATACAAGGCTGGTATTTTATCAGGTGATATGTCAGGCTATAAAGATGCAGTTTATGGACTTAGGAGGACTGTGAAGGCAGCAAAGACCCGCTATAGAGACAGAGTGGAAGCTGACTTTCAGGCTGGTGATCCTGCCAGCGTCTGGAAGGGCCTTCGGGTCATGACTGATCTAAAATCCAAGCCCAGCTCCATTGATAGCACTGAGCTCTCTTTTGCTGATGGGTTAAACACATTTTATGCACGTTTCGACCTTGCCAACCCCATGGTGGCTGTCACTGAAGAGTCTAGTGGAACCGGGACTCCTCCTTTCATTATCAGGGAAAGTGATGTGAGGGGAGTGTTCAGAGGCGTAAATGGCCCAAGCCGTTGTCCCATCTTGTTTTAAACACTCAATCATAGTTCCTGTGCCCAAGAACAGCAAGCCAGCAGGCCTGAATGACTATCGCCCAGTGGCCCTTACATCAGCAGTTATGAAGTGCTTTGAGAGGCTTGTGAAAAAACACATATGTGACACCCTGCCCAGTGCTTTCGATCCTCACCAATTTGCCTATAGAGCAAACAGAAGCAGGGACGATGCCATCTCAAGCCTTCTACATACCACACTGTCCCACCTGGATGAGGGGAGGGGGAATTATGTTAGAATGCTGTTCATAGATTACAGTTCAGCATTCAACACCATTATCCCCCTGCGCCTGGCTGACAAGATGAGGGGGCTGGTACTCAACACACAGTTGTGCAATTGGGTGCTCAGCCTTCTCACTGATCGCCCTCAAGTGGTCAGAATAGGTGGAGGTGTCACTTCAAGTCAGCTGACCCTCAACATTGGCTCGGCCCAGGGTTGTGTTTTGAGCCCATTGCTCTATAACATCTACACGCATAACTGTACAACCACCAGCAGCTCAAATTCCATCTTAAAGTTCGCTGACGACACCGTGGTGCTGGGTCTCATCTCAAACAACAACGAGACAGCCTACCTGAATGAGGTGGATGACCTAGCACTGTGGTGTCAGTCCAACAACCTGGCCCTGAACGTCAGCAAGACGAAAGAAATGGTAGTGGACTTCAGGAAGGTGCAGAGCAGGGCATACACGCCACTTACCATCAGCGGGGAGCCTGTGGAGAGGGTCTCAAATTACAAGTACCTGGGAGTACACCTGACTGAGGACCTCTCCTGGTCACAACACACTCAACACCTGACAGCAAAATCCAGGCAGCGGCTGTACTTTCTCCGCCTACTGAGGAAGTTTAAGGTCTCCACTGCCATCCTGACAACCTTCTATTCATCAGCGGTGGAAAGTGTGTTAACAGGCTGTTTTACAGCCTGGTTTGGAAGCTGCACACAACAACAACAGAAGGACCTACAGAGAGTGGTGCGCTCTGCAGAGCGCACTATCAAAGCCAACCTTCCAGGACTCTTGGGCCTTTACACTAAGAGAGTGGGAGCCAGGGCTAGGAAGATTATGCAGGATGTCTGACACCCCAACTCTTACATGTTCACCCAACTTAAGTCCTGCAGACAACTCAGAACCATTCAGGCCAGAACAGAAAGAATGAGGAAAAGTTTTTACCCCCAGGCAGTGCGACTGCTGAACAGAGACTTTTTTAAATGATAATTTTCTTTGTTTTTTTCTTTTTTTTTTCTTTTTCTTTTTCTTTTCTTTAACTTATTTCTCACCTTTTATTTCCTTTTTTACTTTACTTTTTTAATTTTTAATTTTTAATTTTTAAGATGCAGAGCTGATGACCCCATCATCATTTCACTACAATTACCATGTATGTGACAAATAAAAGTACTTGAACTTGAACTTGAACTACTTGGGGGCCCTCTTCAGTCAGAGCCACTGGCTGCTCCTTTTGGCTGCCTCTGATGATGTCTCTGATGCGGCTTTGATGGCTTCCCTGGCCCATTTCTCAAGTCCCTTAAAACTATTTGAATCTATGTGCTAATCTATGTACTAATCTAACTTCCCGTACCCTACTTGTCCCACCTCAGAATTCTATCCCTTAAGGATATCGACCATGGTGTACTAGGTTTTTACCATGGTGTTAATGCAGTAACCATAGTTCTACCATGGTCATGGTTACTTACTCTAGTTTTCTATCAGATAATTGGCAATAAAACAGTGTTGAAACAGTGCTTCCTACTGTAAGAAATAACAGCACATGGAAGAGAAAGGACAGAATATCAAGGAAAGAAAATAATATGTTAGAAAGGTTGATGCTTTTAGGAGACCGCCTAAGCTCTTTTCCAACATGACACACTGAAACTTTCTGAAGAGCTGAGAATGATGTTTTGAAGAGAGCTGGGCATCAGTACTTACTTTTGCATCACCATCATTGAAAATAAATAAATAATTGCCTTACTTTCCAAGATTCAAGATTTCAAGATTCAAGATTAGTTTATTACGTCTTATTATAGGTTTGAAGCCTATGAAGAGTAAAAATTGTTGTGTTTTTCTTGTGTCCTCAAAAAGATTTTAAAAAATAAAAATAAAAAAAATGGAGGGGGGGGGGGGTGGAAAAAAGTGCAAATAAAGTGCCTTGTCGTCTTCAGCATGAATTCAGTAATCTAACTGCTTGGTGGAAGAAACTACTTTGGAGTCTGGTAGTGTGAGTAGAGTCTGCTGTAACCGTAACTATATTAAGATATAGTTTAAAGTTGTCCTTTTCAAAAGGGTGTAAGTTACTTATTATTTCTACTGTACTTCTGAAGCTGACACTCAGTGAAAACTAAGAAGAGATGCCCTTATAAAAGTGGGTTTTTAATGATCTCACAATATGCCGTGCTATTTACAAAGGTGCAAACGTTTCGGGTGACCCCATCCACAGTGCAGTGTTTTTGTTTTTGTTTTGCTCTGAGGATGGAGCCACCAGAAACGTTTGCACCTTCCAAGAAAAGAACAGCAAAAGACACTCACCTGTACATGAATTTCAGCCATTTGAACAGGCTAAGTTTGGAATGGCTGAAAAAGGACCTATCCCGGATGGACTTGCTCACTTTTTTGTGGCTACGCCTTTGACACCTCCTGTATGGAAAGAGTGTTGGGAGAGTTGAGGGTATATGAAAACCACAATGTTTCTTCCCATTCCCTTACAAGACCAGCTGTGCTTAGAGCAGCATTTCCAACTAGGAGTCAGAACCCCTAGAGGGGTTGCAAAGGTACTGCAGGGAGGGACGTTGCATAAATAGGCCTATCAGAAAAAGCACAGATACAACAACATAATTCCATGATAGTTTATTTAGCATCCGTAATAATTTCTATGGTTAATAGGCCTACAAGTATTTTTCCTATGAATTTCCAAATTGGCAATATGATTGTGGAAATATTGTGTAGAACAAAAGGGAGTCTCAACAGAAAAGGTTTGAACCATAGGCCTAACCTAGTGTGGTCAGTGCCTAATTGTGCTCTGATATTATCGATCTGTTAATGCTATTGTTTGCGTTATTTGCGTTAGTGCCTATGTTAAGGGTGTCTGTGTTTTATGGAATGTGTAGGATGTCATAGAGTACAACAACAACAACAACAACAACAACGCTGATTATTAAACAAAAACCATGGACATGACTTACCATAGAAAGTGGTCTTGACATCTGTGCTTTCTCATCTTCATCCTCCCTCCACATTCCTTGCACTTCAATTTCTTTGAGAGGAGCTTCTTTTTCTGTAACCATTTGATGACTTTCAAGTAATTTTTATCCGTTTCCTTTACGGATATCAGTCTGTTAAGTTTTTTTGGTATCCGAGTCATCTCTGCCCATCAACTAAATATCTCTTCAAGTCTCCGGAGCGCACCGGATCAGAGATCTATTTCGTCCTATCCCGCCAGAAAATCAGCCAATTAGCATTCGTGTATCTCCGGTTCCTTTTGCCAGGGCCGCTAACAGCTTTTTTCTGGCCCTGGACAAAGTCATATGAAAAGCCCACTCGGCTATACGTACAAATGTAATCAGGACACAATTCTGCCCGCCCCCTTCCTACAGCGCGACAACAGACCCCTTTGCCCCCCCTGTCAGAGATGGTCATTAGGCATCCCTGCCATGGGCACTCCCACCATTAAGAACAAAATTATACAATATGTTATGAAGTGTTGGGGGGTGGGAGTTGAACATAATATTTTTGTATTTTTTTTTAATATTTTTTTTATCAAGTGTAATTTCGGAAAAAAAAAACAGGCCAGAGATTTGTTTCCCGTTCCCATGAGAGGAAACCACTGTGATTGGTTGTTCCCGAAGCAGAGCGGAAGAGATTGGCAACTGGCAGTGGCAAGTAGTAGATATTATTTTCGGAAATGGCTGCGAGGCGACCAGGCACACGGAGGCAAGCTACTGAAGCTAGGACTGCCAATGAGGACGCTGTGGCTTCCGAGGAGGAAATTGAAACTATAGGTAAGAATTCTCATCAGGGTATGATGGTAATGTGCAACAGGCGAAACAGGACTAAGATAAAATGAAATGCTGACCCAACAAATTGCTATCGAAGTTTTAGCTAGTGCAATGTAGTGGAATGACAAAGCCAAAACGTGGGGGTAGCATGTGGTACGATGCTAGCCGAAACAGGGTTCTATCTTTTCTTTGGTTTCATTCAACTTGTGCCCGGATTCGGTAAAGATCACCGTGCAGCGTAATAGGTTGTTAAAACAAATATAACCACCTTGTTGTAAAGCTGACAAAAGCGTGGAAAGTGAAGGGCCGTCACCGTGACCTGTATGATAGCTGTTACGGAATCAAATTTGAATTGGGAACTTTTGGCTTGGAGGAATGACTGAGCTGAATGACAAAATCCTTTCCGTATGGCATATTAAAATACGGTATATTTATGATTAGGAGTGGTAGTTGCCTGTTGTGATTGCGTGGTTTTGTAAGATATTTATACAAGTCTGGCTAGCATCAGAGTTGCCAACTCTGCCAGCATCAAGCCAGTGCAGACGTTGAACATGTAGCAGAAGCACAGTGATCACGTGCAAGAGGGGGATCCACCAGACAACCAGAATGCGTGCATATTAGCCTACTTGAATGCGAAACGATATTACTGTCTGTTTTTTGTTTTTTTTTTGTTTTTTAAAGCTGGTTTACAATGAGTTAGGTTAACTTAGGAACCACCTAGGTAAACTAACCACTGGTAGCTATTCCCACACTTGAATTCCAATTTTCCTGTCGAACTGCTTCAGAGCCTATGCTTCAGCATCATTTATTAAAAATATACCTCAGTTTAGTGGAACATGCTTTTCCCAAAGGACAAAAGTAGCTGATATTGCCCATTAAATGGGAAATCTGCTACTTCTGACCATTAAAAAGCATGTTGTACGAATACGAAAGTGATGTAGGTAGACTTTTCATGTGATATAGGGCAGACCTATTAATTATCAATAAAAAAAGTGTGAATCGTTACTTTTACTTTTTCACATTTGAGAACCGGACCGCACAGTGTTAGATTATTGCAATTTTCCCCCTGTCAAATGCTAGATTGAGTGGCCTAAATGTTACCTTTGTTACTGCCACAATGCTTCTCTGTGTAGGCTACAGTGTCAGGATAAGTGTATGGGTCAATGATGTCTCAGTAGTAGCACACATCAGGGTTGTGCAACCCTTGCTGACTGTTGTGTGGGAATGTGTTTTAAACATTGCAAATAATGCCACTTTAAGATCATGCGCATATGTATATGGGGAAATTTCAATGTTGGTGGGCTTAGTGGGGAAACACAGTTTTTATGTCAAGGACTAGTTATTAACTACTATTGTGTTTTTTTTTTCTTTCAAACTGCTACTAGTCTTGCTAGCACCAAGTAAATGCAGGGACATTGATGCCAATGTCACAGGAAAGAAATGTACCAATGTCATGGGAGGGAGAAAAGCGGAGGCGAGGCAAAAACACAGTTTACCCAATTAACCTGTTTCCGCCCCTCTTTCCCCATCATGCAACAACAGCACCAACGGCAAAGAAACAATTGGACTCGCTGAAAAGAAAACTAAAAGACATGGAGGAGGAGAAAGAATTGGACTCGTTGAAAAGAAAACTAAAAGACATGGAGGAGGAGAGGGACTCCCTTCTTCAGGAGTTAGAAGATTGTGAGTATTTATCTAATGATATATAAAATACTTGACTGACGGTGGCTCTTTATGTTGTTCTGTTCCTCATGATGATGATGGTAAGTCATTTTTTATGGTGGTTTTACAAACAAGGAGGGTTTGGGGCTTTTGTGGGTGTTAAACCCCAGTGTTTCCCATACATTGAGGAAACTATGGCGCACCGCCATAGTTTACATTTGGGCGCCATAGTTTATTAAAATGTTGTTAAAAAAATAATCTCTGGGGTTGCAGTCATCCTGGTTTTTATGTCATGTAGGCAAGTGATGAGGAGTGGAGAGGTGAAGCTGGGCAGAGAGCGTAATGCCAATGTGTGACACAGCTCTCAAACCACTCAGCCAGTTGTGTAGTTAAGGACCATAGGCCTCAGTGAATGAATATGATTTCAGGTGCTTTTTGAAC
>NC_085859.1:59209361-59223568 GCF_034702125.1 Engraulis encrasicolus | reverse complement strand
TTGAACCCCTCCGACCATATGTCTCTGTTTCTCTCTCTCTCTCTCTCTCTCTCTCTCTCTCTCTCTCTCTCTCTCTCTCTCTCTCTCTCTCTCTCTCTCTCTCTCTCTCTCGCTGTCTCTCTCTCTCTCTCTCTCTCTCTCTCTCTCTCTCTCTCTCTCTCTCTCTCTCTCCCTATTTGTGTCTCTCACTTTATCTCTTTGTCTATCTCACCAATTCAGTCTGCCTCTGTCTCTCTCCCACTCCATGTTTCTTTCTGTGTTTTTCTAGCCCACCGGTTTGGTAAACAGATCTAAGGCACCTTCACATATTCAATTTCTATTTCACAAGAAATAAATATATAATATAAAATGACCAACTCCAACAGCTGTGTTGTAAGAAATAAACTATCGTTGGCTTTTGCCCTTTGCCCAACTCTTTGCTCTCTCTCTCTCTCTCTCTTTCTTTCTTTCTTTCTTTCTCTCTTTCTTTCTTTCTTTCTTTTCTTTCTTTCTTCCTTTCTTTCTTTCTTTTCTTTCTTTCTTTCTTTCTTTCTTTCTTTCTTTCTTTCTTTCTTTCGTCTGTGTATTCCTAAATGGAGAGGTGAATGAAGTCTAAATGTTGAGTGAGAATAGCTGTGCGTGTGAGTGTGCACACGACGTGTGTGTGTGTGTGTGTGTGTGTGTGTGTGTGTGTGTGTGTGTGTGTGTGTGTGTGTGTGTGTGTGTGTGTGTGTGTGTGTGTGTGTGTGTGTGTGTGTGTGGTGTGTGTGTGTGTGTGTGTGTGTGTGTGTGGTAATATTGTTTACTGTAGATGTGCTGCTGCTACTGAGTGATTCTGCAGCACCTCTTCATAACTCTCCAGTTGGAGTTGGATCCACCCTGGGGCGTGAGGTTGCTGACAGGCGCACCTCTGTCAACATATTGAGGCCTCATGGGCTGCTGTGGTGCACTCTGGCTACACACCATACCATGAATGGGCTACATGCAAATTGGGACCTAACCTGACAGTAGATGAATGGGTTCTGCCTTGCTCCACAAACATATATCTGGAGTTTTGCTATATGTGTAGGTCTGAAGGTGTGGTTTTATTTTTTTCTAAACAGATTCACAGATTCAAAAATACCATTGAAATTACATAATCAATGTCAATGAGTGAGTCCATGCCATCCGCCATTATTCTTGAAACAACTGTCGCATTTCATTTATTATTCCCTTCTCCTCTACGTTTTACATTTTGGCTACGTCACATCTCTGAAAATCCTTGATTGGTTTGATGGATCCTGATTGACTCTACTGCGTTTTGGTTTGGGAGCAAGCCAAACCCTCCAGACCCTTGTGTGAGCTCACAAAGCTCATTTCTGCACAGTCTGGCAACAGTCAGATTATGGGGGGACCCAGGCTCAAGTCCTGCCTGGGTCATTTCCCAACCCCCACCATTTCCCCTTCTCCCCGCCCCCTTATTTCCTGCCTCACTTTTCACTTTCATATCATAACAATAACTGGAACAGAAGTTAAAGCCATTAGGCACATTTCTGATGATTACACTGCTAACTTGGGCTTTAAATATATTAGATCAGACGTAAGCCACCCTTTTATAAGACAAATAGATGGCTACCATCCGTTGTGCCTAGAAGCATCCAACTTTTAAATAAGTTACTGTAAATTCAGACAGATTACATTTAATATAGGCTAATACGTGTACATATATAGGATTTAATTTTAATATTGCCAGTATTTTATTTTAATATTCTCTTTACTGTATGTTTTATTTAGCTTTTAGATTTTGTGTACTGTTGTAATTGTATATATGTCTAAGTGTTTATTGTATGGCTCCCAAAACGCAAGACAAATTCCCTTCGGGGCAATAAAGGTGTTCATTCATTAATTCATTAATTAGTTCATTCATTCATGATGAAGGCAAATGCCCAAAAAATCTCTAAAAATGAACTTACTGGATTCTCAGTGTTACAAAGTTACAAAATGAGGGATGTGCATTGTAGAAATATATGTTTTTGGCACAGCTGCACAAGTAACGACATACTACACTATCGTGTATACACTACAAGTCAAATCTGTGTCCCTCACAGGACAATCCCTACACACTGACTGATTATGTACTGTATTTCACACAAAGAGAAATTACTTTGAAACTACTTCGAGAAAAAATGTCAACCAAGTTTCACCCTAGACTGACTGACACATCTACTTCTGACAGAGCTTGCGTAGTAACACTGTATGCACGCAAGGGGGCAATGTGGAGCAGAGGCTGACCAGGAGTGAGGAGAGAGGGGGCAGAGAGATGTTTGGGAGAGGGAGAGGTCATGGCGAAGGGAGCGAGGGGGAGCAAAAGCAGAATGACTCAGAGAGAGAGGGAGAGGGAAATGGAGGGGGAGAGAGAGAGAGAGAGAGAGAGAGTTAGCTGTAAAGCATTCCCGGTAACCTGAAATGGGTATTCCCGGTAACCTGAGGTTACCGGGAATACCTAATTGACTTCGGGTAGGTATTCCCGGTAACCCAAATAGGTATTCCGGTAACCTGATAGGTATTCCCGGTAACAAAGACAGCAATAGGTATTCCCGTACCTGGAGTCAATTTTTAAAAAGTATATAAAACACTTCTAATATAACTGGATAACCAATGGTATATGCCGGGGAATGTTGAAAATGCACTTTGCAATATATTAGTTAGTCATTATAGCTGAAAAAAGTTAGTCATTGTAGCTGAAAAAAAAACCTATATTTCCATGTAGTTATCCATTGGAGAAGCCACAGAGGCTCTCTGCCTTCCCGGTAAAATGAATAGGTATTCCCCGTAACTTCATGTTTAAAAAATGTCTTAAAGTTGACTGCAGACACAGACACATGCCAGATAACTGTCTAGATGCATTGTTTACAGACACCAGTCTTTCATTTGACTATACAGAGACATCCTTCGATCCACTTCGATGCACTGTTTGCAGATACCAAGGAAACCTAGATGACAAAGCTATCACAAAACTAACCCATAGCAAGCAACCCAGAGCACCCCCTAAACCAGTTCTTCATCTTTCTCTGGAGGGGCAAAAAGCCCATTTTAAAGAAAAGTTTTGTTCCTTCACTTATAACTGCACGGAACAAACTTTGCGACACACACACACACACACACACACACACACACACACACACACACACACACACACACACACACACACACACACACACACACACACACACACACACACACAAACACACACACACACACACACACCTCTCCACCCCACCCCCATTCTCAAAAGGTTGGAAAAGGGAAAAGCCTACAGGATGCCATATGACGGGTATATGATGATACCTAGGGCAATGCAGGGATGAAATTACATGAGGTATGTATGGACTAATACATGTGTGGTGACATACACTCACCGGCCACTTTATTAGGAACACCTGTCTAGTGCTGGGATGGACTTTCTTTTGCCTTCAGAACTGCCTGAACTGTCTGCAACAATACTTGGGTAGGTTGTGGCATTCAAACAAAGATAAATGAGTATTAATTGGCCCAAATTGTGCGAAGGACATAAGGAAGGAAGGAAGGAAATATCATTAAGCATTTTATTTCCAACCTGAAATGTTGATGTAAGGCAGGGTTGATTCTTCATGTTGCTGACGTCAAAGTCTGACCATACCACCTGAGTGTTGCAGTAGATATCAAGACTCATCAGACCAGGAAACATTTTTATGTATGGAAAGCCATGTTCCACCCTTCTACATCTCAATTACACGTCAATGTCTTTACGTACCAGGCGTTGCACACAGACTAACTGACCTCAAAGCCAATATGTTTTAGGTGGCAACTCACGTATCCTTACATCTAGGTACCTAAAACTATACATTTTCTGAAAGCTCTTGGTGTGTAGATGCCATTTAATGTAGGCAAAGCCATGTTCCACCCTTCTACATGTCAATTACGCATCAATGTCTTTACTAACCAGGCGTCGCACACAGACTAACTGACCTCAAAGCCAATATGTTTTAGGTGGCAACTCAAGTATCCCTACTTCTAGGTACCTAAAACTATACATTTTCTGAATGCTCTTGGTTTGTAGATGCCATTTAATGTATGGAAAGCCATGTTCCACCCTTCTACATGTCAATTACGCGTCAATGTCTTTACAGACCTGGCGTTGCACGCAGACTAACTGACCTCAAAGCCAATATGTTTTAGGTGGCAACACAAGTATCCCTACTTCTAGGTACCTAAAACTATACATTTTCTGAAAGCTCTTGGTTTGTAGGTGCAATTTAATGTATGGAAAGCCATGTTCCACCCTTCTACATGTCAATTACGCGTCAATGTCTTTACAGACCTGTCGTTGCACGCAGATTAACTGACCTCAAAGCCAATATGTTTTAGGTGGCAACACAAGTATCCCTACTTCTAGGTACCTAAAACTATACATTTTCTGAAAGCTCTTGGTTTGTAGATGCCATTTAATGTATGGAAAGCCATATCCCACCCTTTTACATCTCAATTACACGTCAATGTCTTTACGTACCAGGCGTTGCACGCAGACTAACTGAACTGAAAGCCAATATGTTTTAGGTGGCAATTGAAGTGTTCTAACATGTAGGTACCTAAAACTATACATTTTCTGAAAGCTTGTGGTGTGTAGATGCCATTTAATGTAGGCAAAGCCATGTTCCACTCTTCTACATCTCAATTACACGTCAATGTCATACCTAACCAGGCGTTGAACGCAGACTAACTGACCTCAAAGCCAATATGTTTTAGGTGGCAACTCAAGTATCCCTACTTCTAGGTACCTAAAACTATACATTTTCTGAATGCTCTTGGTTTGTAGATGCCATTTAATGTATGGAAAGCCATGTTCCACCCTTCTACATGTCAATTACGCGTCAATGTCTTTACAGACCTGGCGTTGCACGCAGACTAACTGACCTCAAAGCCAATATGTTTTAGGTGGCAACTCAAGTATCCCTACTTCTAGGTACCTGAAACTATACATTTTCTGAATGCTCTTGGTTTGTAGATGCCATTTAATGTATGGAAAGCCATGTTCCACCCTTCTACATGTCAATTACGCGTCAATGTCTTTACAGACCTGGCGTTGCACGCAGACTAACTGACCTCAAAGCCAATATGTTTTAGGTGGCAACACAAGTATCCCTACTTCTAGGTACCTAAAACTATACATTTCCTGAAAGCTCTTGGTTTGTAGATGCCATTTAATGTATGGAAAGCCATGTTCCACCCTTCTACATGTCAATTACGCGTCAATGTCTTTAC
The DNA here is from genome assembly GCF_034702125.1 of Engraulis encrasicolus. Classification (NCBI taxonomy): domain Eukaryota; kingdom Metazoa; phylum Chordata; class Actinopteri; order Clupeiformes; family Engraulidae; genus Engraulis; species Engraulis encrasicolus. The sequence goes on along the minus strand of NC_085859.1, from coordinate 59,218,309 downwards.
AGACCAGGCGTTGCACGCAGACTAACTGAACTCAAAGCCAATATGTTTTAGGTGGCAACTCACGTATCCCTACATGTAGGTACCTAAAACTATACATTTTCTTAAAGCTTGTGGTGTGTAGATGCCATTTAATGTAGGCAAAGCCATGTTCCCCCCTTCTACATGTCAATTACGCGTCAATGTCTTTACAGACCTGGCGTTGCACGCAGATTTACTGACCTCAAAGCCAATATGTTTTAGGTGGCAACACAAGTATCCCTACATGTAGGTACCTAAAACTATACATTTTCTGAAAGCTTGTGGTGTGTAGATGCCATTTAATGTATGGAAAGCCATGTTCCACCCTTCTACATGTCAATTACGCGTCAATGTCTTTACGTACCAGGCGTTGCACGCAGACTAACTGAACTGAAAGCCAATATGTTTTAGGTGGCAATTCAAGTGTTCCAACATGTAGGTACCTAAAACTATACATTTTCTGAAAGCTTGTGGTGTGTAGATGCCATTTAATGTAGGCAAAGCCATGTTCCACTCTTCTACATCTCAATTACACGTCAATGTCATACCTAACCAGGCGTTGAACGCAGACTAACTGACCTCAAAGCCAATATGTTTTAGGTGGCAACTCAAGTATCCCTACTTCTAGGTACCTAAAACTATACATTTTCTGAATGCTCTTGGTTTGTAGATGCCATTTAATGTATGGAAAGCCATGTTCAACCCTTCTACATGTCAATTACGCGTCAATGTCTTTACAGACCTGGCGTTGCACGCAGACTAACTGACCTCAAAGCCAATATGTTTTAGGTGGCAACTCAAGTATCCCTACTTCTAGGTACCTGAAACTATACATTTTCTGAAAGCTCTTGGTTTGTAGATGCCATTTAATGTATGGAAAGCCATGTTCCACCCTTCTACATGTCAATTACGCGTCAATGTCTTTACAGACCTGGCGTTGCACGCAGACTAACTGACCTCAAAGCCAATATGTTTTAGGTGGCAACACAAGTATCCCTACTTCTAGGTACCTAAAACTATACATTTCCTGAAAGCTCTTGGTTTGTAGATGCCATTTAATGTATGGAAAGCCATGTTCCACCCTTCTACATGTCAATTACGCGTCAATGTCTTTACAGACCAGGCGTTGCACGCAGACTAACTGAACTCAAAGCCAATATGTTTTAGGTGGCAACTCACGTATCCCTACATGTAGGTACCTAAAACTATACATTTTCTGAAAGCTTGTGGTGTGTATATGCCATTAAATGTAGGCAAAGCCATGTTCCACCCTTCTACATGTCAATTACGCGTCAATGTCTTTACAGACCTGGCGTTGCACGCAGATTAACTGACCTCAAAGCCAATATGTTTTAGGTGGCAACACAAGTATCCCTACATGAAGGTACCTAAAACTATACATTTTCTGAAAGCTTGTGGTGTGTAGATGCCATTTAATGTATGGAAAGCCATGTTCCACCCTTCTACATGTCAATTACGCGCCAATGTCTTTACAAACCTGGCGTTCCACGCAGACTAACTGACCTCAAAGCCAATATGTTTTAGGTGGCAACACAAGTATCCCTAATTCTAGGTACCTAAAACTATACATTTTCTGAAAGCTCTTGGTTTGTAGATGCCATTTAATGTATGGAAAGCCATATCCCTCCCTTTTACATCTCAATTACACGTCAATGTCTTTACGTACCAGGCGTTGCACGCAGACTAACTGAACTGAAAGCCAATAAGTTTTAGGTGGCAATTCAAGTGTTCCAACATGTAGGTACCTAAAACTATACATTTTCTGAAAGCTTGTGGTGTGTAGACGCCATTTAATGTAGGCGAAACCATGTTTCACCCTTCTACATCTCAATTACACGTCAATGTCATACCTAATCAGGCGTTGAACGCAGACTAACTGACCTCAAAGCCAATATGTTTTAGGTGGCAACTCACGTATCCCTACATGTAGGTACCTAAAACTATACATTTTCTTAAAGCTTGTGGTGTGTAGATGCCATTTAATGTAGGCAAAGCCATGTTCCACCCTTCTACATGTCAATTACGCGTCAATGTCTTTACAGACCTGTCGTTGCACGCAGACTAACTGACCTCAAAGCCAATATGTTTTAGGTGGCAACACAAGTATCCCTACTTCTAGGTACCTAAAACTATACATTTCCTGAAAGCTCTTGGTTTGTAGATGCCATTTAATTTATGGAAAGCCATGTTCCACCCTTCTACATGTCAATTACGCGTCAATGTCTTTACAGACCAGGCGTTGCACGCAGACTAACTGAACTCAAAGCCAATATGTTTTAGGTGGCAACTCACGTATCCCTACTTCTAGGTACCTAAAACTATACATTTTCTGAAAGCTCTTGATGTGTAGGTGCCATTTAATGTAGGCAAAGCCATGTTCCACCCTTCTACATCTCAATTACACGTCAATGTCATACCTAATCAGGCGTTGAACGCAGACTAACTGACCTCAAAGCCAATATGTTTTAGGTGGCAACTCACGTATCCCTACATGTAGGTACCTAAAACTATACATTTTCTTAAAGCTTGTGGTGTGTAGATGCCATTTAATGTAGGCAAAGCCATGTTCCACCCTTCTACATGTCAATTACGCGTCAATGTCTTTACAGACCTGGCGTTGCACGCAGATTAACTGACCTCAAAGCCAATATGTTTTAGGTGGCAACACAAGTATCCCTACATGTAGGTACCTAAAACTATACATTTTCTGAAAGCTTGTGGTGTGTAGATGCCATTTAATGTATGGAAAGCCATGTTCCACCCTTCTACATGTCAATTACGCGTCAATGTCTTTACAGACCTGGCGTTGCACGCAGACTAACTGACCTCAAAGCCAATATGTTTTAGGTGGCAACACAAGTATCCCTACTTCTAGGTACCTAAAACTATACATTTTCTGAAAGCTCTTGGTTTGTAGAGGCCATTTAATGTATGGAAAGCCATGTTCCACCCTTCTACATGTCAATTACGCGTCAATGTCTTTACAGACCAGGCGTTGCACGCAGACTAACTGAACTCAAAGCCAATATGTTTTAGGTGGCAACTCACGTATCCCTACATGTACGTACCTAAAACTATACATTTCCTTAAAGCTTGTGGTCTGTAGATGCCATTTAATGTAGGCAAAGCCATGTTCCACCCTTCTACATGTCAATTACGCGTCAATGTCTTTACAGACCTGGCATTGCACGCAGACTAACTGACCTCAAAGCCAATATGTTTTAGGTGGCAACACAAGTATCCCTACATGTAGGTACCTAAAACTATACATTTTCTGAAAGCTTGTGGTGTGTAGGTGCCATTTAATGTAGGCAAAGCCATGTTCCACCCTTCTACATGTCAATTACTCGTCAATATCTTTACGGACCAGCTGTCGCATGCAGACTAACTGAACTGAAAGCCAATATGTTTTAGGTGCCAACTCATGTATCCCTACATCTAGGTACCTAAAACTATACATTTTCATAAGGCTTGTGGTCTGTAGATGCCATTTAATGTAGGCAAAGCCATGTTCCACCCTTCTACATGTCAATTACGCGTCAATGTCTTTACAGACCTGGCGTTGCACGCAGACTAACTGACCTCAAAGCCAATATGTTTTAGGTGGCAACACAAGTATCCCTACATGTAGGTACCTAAAACTATACATTTTCTGAAAGCTTGTGGTGTGTAGGTGCCATTTAATGTAGGCAAAGCCATGTTCCACCCTTCTACATATCAATTACTCGTCGATATCTTTACGGACCAGGCGTCGCATGCAGACTAACTGAACTGAAAGCCAATATGTTTTAGGTGGCAACTCACGTATCCCTACATGTACGTACCTAAAACTATACATTTCCTTAAAGCTTGTGGTCTGTAGATGCCATTTAATGTAGGCAAAGCCATGTTCCACCCTTCTACATGTCAATTACGCGTCAATGTCTTTACAGACCTGGCGTTGCACGCAGACTAACTGACCTCAAAGCCAATATGTTTTAGGTGGCAACACAAGTATCCCTACATGTAGGTACCTAAAACTATACATTTCCTGAAAGCTTGTGGTGTGTAGTTGCCATTTAATGTAGGCAAAGCCATGTTCCACCCTTCTACATGTCAATTACTCGTCAATATCTTTACGGACCAGCTGTCGCATGCAGACTAACTGAACTGAAAGCCAATATGTTTTAGGTGCCAACTCATGTATCCCTACATCTAGGTACCTAAAACTATACATTTTCTGAAAGCTCTTGGTTTGTAGATGCCATTTAATGTATGGAAAGCCATATCCCACCCTTTTACATCTCAATTACACGTCAATGTCTTTACGTACCAGGCGTTGCACGCAGACTAACTGAACTGAAAGCCAATATGTTTTAGGTGGCAATTGAAGTGTTCTAACATGTAGGTACCTAAAACTATACATTTTCTGAAAGCTTGTGGTGTGTAGATGCCATTTAATGTAGGCAAAGCCATGTTCCACTCTTCTACATCTCAATTACACGTCAATGTCATACCTAACCAGGCGTTGAACGCAGACTAACTGACCTCAAAGCCAATATGTTTTAGGTGGCAACTCAAGTATCCCTACTTCTAGGTACCTGAAACTATACATTTTCTGAATGCTCTTGGTTTGTAGATGCCATTTAATGTATGGAAAGCCATGTTCAACCCTTCTACATGTCAATTACGCGTCAATGTCTTTACAGACCTGGCGTTGCACGCAGACTGACTGACCTCAAAGCCAATATGTTTTAGGTGGCAACTCAAGTATCACTACTTCTAGGTACCTGAAACTATACATCTTCTGAAAGCTCTTGGTTTGTAGATGCCATTTAATGTATGGAAAGCCATGTTCCACCCTTCTACATGTCAATTACGCGTCAATGTCTTTACAGACCTGGCGTTGCACGCAGACTAACTGACCTCAAAGCCAATATGTTTTAGGTGGCAACACAAGTATCCCTACTTCTAGGTACCTAAAACTATACATTTCCTGAAAGCTCTTGGTTTGTAGATGCCATTTAATGTATGGAAAGCCATGTTCCACCCTTCTACATGTCAATTACGCGTCAATGTCTTTACAGACCAGGCGTTGCACGCAGACTAACTGAACTCAAAGCCAATATGTTTTAGGTGGCAACTCACGTATCCCTACATGTAGGTACCTAAAACTATACATTTTCTTAAAGCTTGTGGTGTGTAGATGCCATTTAATGTAGGCAAAGCCATGTTCCACCCTTCTACATGTCAATTACGCGTCAATGTCTTTACAGACCTGGCGTTGCACGCAGATTAACTGACCTCAAAGCCAATATGTTTTAGGTGGCAACACAAGTATCCCTACATGAAGGTACCTAAAACTATACATTTTCTGAAAGCTTGTGGTGTGTAGATGCCATTTAATGTATGGAAAGCCATGTTCCACCCTTCTACATGTCAATTACGCGCCAATGTCTTTACAAACCTGGCGTTCCACGCAGACTAACTGACCTCAAAGCCAATATGTTTTAGGTGGCAACACAAGTATCCCTAATTCTAGGTACCTAAAACTATACATTTTCTGAAAGCTCTTGGTTTGTAGATGCCATTTAATGTATGGAAAGCCATATCCCTCCCTTTTACATCTCAATTACACGTCAATGTCTTTACGTACCAGGCGTTGCACGCAGACTAACTGAACTGAAAGCCAATAAGTTTTAGGTGGCAATTCAAGTGTTCCAACATGTAGGTACCTAAAACTATACATTTTCTGAAAGCTTGTGGTGTGTAGATGCCATTTAATGTAGGCGAAACCATGTTTCACCCTTCTACATCTCAATTACACGTCAATGTCATACCTAATCAGGCGTTGAACGCAGACTAACTGACCTCAAAGCCAATATGTTTTAGGTGGCAACTCACGTATCCCTACATGTAGGTACCTAAAACTATACATTTTCTTAAAGCTTGTGGTGTGTAGATGCCATTTAATGTAGGCAAAGCCATGTTCCACCCTTCTACATGTCAATTACGCGTCAATGTCTTTACAGACCTGTCGTTGCACGCAGACTAACTGACCTCAAAGCCAATATGTTTTAGGTGGCAACACAAGTATCCCTACTTCTAGGTACCTAAAACTATACATTTCCTGAAAGCTCTTGGTTTGTAGATGCCATTTAATGTATGGAAAGCCATGTTCCACCCTTCTACATGTCAATTACGCGTCAATGTCTTTACAGACCAGGCGTTGCACGCAGACTAACTGAACTCAAAGCCAATATGTTTTAGGTGGCAACTCACGTATCCCTACTTCTAGGTACCTAAAACTATACATTTTCTGAAAGCTCTTGGTGTGTAGGTGCCATTTAATGTAGGCAAAGCCATGTTCCACCCTTCTACATGTCAATTACGCGTCAATGTCTTTACAGACCTGGCGTTGCACGCAGACTAACTGACCTCAAAGCCAATATGTTTTAGGTGGCAACACAAGTATCCCTACATGTAGGTACCTAAAACTATACATTTTCTGAAAGCTTGTGGTGTGTAGGTGCCATTTAATGTAGGCAAAGCCATGTTCCACCCTTCTACATGTCAATTACTCGTCAATATCTTTACGGACCAGCTGTCGCATGCAGACTAACTGAACTGAAAGCCAATATGTTTTAGGTGCCAACTCATGTATCCCTACATCTAGGTACCTAAAACTATACATTTTCTGAAAGTTCTTGGTTTGTAGATGCCATTTAATGTATGGAAAGCCATATCCCACCCTTTTACATCTCAATTACACGTCAATGTCTTTACGTACCAGGCGTTGCACGCAGACTAACTGAACTGAAAGCCAATATGTTTTAGGTGGCAATTGAAGTGTTCTAACATGTAGGTACCTAAAACTATACATTTTCTGAAAGCTTGTGGTGTGTAGATGCCATTTAATGTAGGCAAAGCCATGTTCCACTCTTCTACATCTCAATTACACGTCAATGTCATACCTAACCAGGCGTTGAACGCAGACTAACTGACCTCAAAGCCAATATGTTTTAGGTGGCAACTCAAGTATCCCTACTTCTAGGTACCTGAAACTATACATTTTCTGAAAGCTCTTGGTTTGTAGATGCCATTTAATGTATGGAAAGCCATGTTCCACCCTTCTACATGTCAATTACGCGTCAATGTCTTTACAGACCAGGCGTTGCACGCAGACTAACTGAACTCAAAGCCAATATGTTTTAGGTGGCAACTGACGTATCCCTACATGTAGGTACCTAAAACTATACATTTTCTTAAAGCGTGTGGTGTGTAGATGCCATTTAATGTAGGCAAAGCCATGTTCCACCCTTCTACATGTCAATTATGCGTCAATGTCTTTATAGACCTGGCGTTGCACGCAGACTAACTGACCTCAAAGCCAATATGTTTTAGGTAGCAACACAAGTATCCCTACATGTAGGTAGCTAAAACTATACATTTTGTGAATGCTTGTGGTGTGTAGATGCCATTTAATGTAGGCAAAGCCATGTTCCACCCTTCTACATCTCAATTACACGTCAATGTCATACCTAACCAGGCGTTGAACGCAGACTAACTGACCTCAAAGCCAATATGTTTTAGGTGGCAACTCAAGTATCCCTACTTCTAGGTACCTAAAACTATACATTTTCTGAAAGCTCTTGGTTTGTAGATGCCATGTAATGTAGGCAAAGGCATGTTCCACCCTTCTACATGTCAATTACTCGTCGATATCTTTACGGACCAGGCGTCGCATGCAGACTAACTGAACTGAAAGCCAATATGTTTTAGGTGCCAACTCATGTATCCCTACATCTAGGTACCTAAAACTATACATTTTCTGAAAGCTCTTGGTTTGTAGATGCCATTTAATGTATGGAAAGCCATATCCCACCCTTTTACATCTCAATTACACGTCAATGTCTTTACGTACCAGGCGTTGCACGCAGACTAACTGAACTGAAAGCCAATATGTTTTAGGTGGCAATTCAAGTGTTCCAACATGTAGGTACCTAAAACTATACATTTTCTGAAAGCTTGTGGTGTGTAGATGCCATTTAATGTAGGCAAAGCCATGTTCCACCCTTCTACATCTCAATTACACGTCAATGTCATACCTAACCAGGCGTTGAACGCAGACTAACTGGCCTCAAAGCCAATATGTTTTAGGTGGCAACTCAAGTATCCTTACATCTAGGTACCTAAAACTATACATTTTCTGAAAGCTTGTGGTGTGTAGATGCCATTTAATGTATGGAAAGCCATGTTCCACCCTTCTACATGTCAATTACGCATCAATGTCTTTACTAACCAGGCGTCGCACACAGACTAACTGACCTCAAAGCCAATATGTTTTAGGTGGCAACTCAAGTATCCCTACTTCTAGGTACCTAAAACTATACATTTTCTGAAAGCTCTTGGTTTGTAGATGCCATTTAATGTATGGAAAGCCATGTTCCACCCTTCTACATGTCAATTACGCGTCAATGTCTTTACAGACCTGGCGTTGCACGCAGACTAACTGAACTGAAAGCCAATATGTTTTAGGTGGCAATTCAAGTGTTCCAACATGTAGGTACCTAAAACTATACATTTTCTGAAAGCTTGTGGTGTGTAGATGCCATTTAATGTAGGCAAAGCCATGTTCCACCCTTCTACATCTCAATTACACGTCAATGTCATACCTAACCAGGCGTTGAACGCAGACTAACTGACCTCAAAGCCAATATGTTTTAGGTGGCAACTCAAGTATCCTTACATCTAGGTACCTAAAACTATACATTTTCTGAAAGCTTGTGGTGTGTAGATGCCATTTAATGTAGGCAAAGCCATGTTCCACCCTTCTACATGTCAATTACGCATCAATGTCTTTACTAACCAGGCGTTGCACACAGACTAATCTACCTCAAGGCCAATATGTTTTTTAGGTGGCAACTCAA